>NW_013887944.1:0-420 GCF_000517525.1 Limulus polyphemus
CACCTTTCTACTATTCGTTTTAAGGAAGTTATGGAAGATTTAGCGTTTTGTGCCAGTACTTCGTTCCATTTGGACTAATCTTCTCGAATTTTTTTTATGAACGTTCGTTGCACACTCACGTATTTACATGCAAAACTCTAGCTTCATATTATCATTTTTGAGACTTTTGTGATCCATTTTGTTATTACTTTATTGGCTTTCTGAAAGAGAATGTGTAGTGCAGTGAAGCTTTTTGATAATGCTCTGTTATAGATTTCTTGCTATCAGAGGGTTCTAAAGATCCATCAAATACTGTGGAACGAACTAGTGAATATACATAGCAAAAAAGGTTAACGCATCGTAATAAGTTGTAACTTCGCATGTTTTAAGGGAGTTATTGAAGGTTTTGCGTTTTGTACCTGTACTTAGTCCCATTTACAT
>NW_013887945.1:0-278 GCF_000517525.1 Limulus polyphemus
TAGTGGTGGTGTTAACTCGAGGGCGATCAACCATTAGTTAACCTAGATCGAGTATTGGTAGTAGTGTTAACTCGAGGGTGATCAACCATTAGTTAACCTAGATCGAGAAGTGATGGTGTTAACTAGAGGGCGATCAACCATTAGTTAACCTAGATCGAGTATTGGTAGTAGTGTTAACTCGAGGGTGATCAACCATTAGTTAACCTAGATCGAGTATTGGTGGTGGTGTTAACTCGAGGGCAATCAACCATTAGTTAACCTAGATCGAGTAGTGATGG
>NW_013887946.1:0-501 GCF_000517525.1 Limulus polyphemus
TTCACCAATACAAATATCTTATATCATTTATTCCTGTGGTCCTCATTACATAAATTATTTGTATTGGTAAATCGTAGTAATGAGGACGAAGGGAATAAATGATATAAATTATCTGTATTGTTAAACCATCATCCTTTATTCCCTTGGTCCTCATTACTACGGTTTAACAATTCAAATAATTTATATACTTTATTCCCTTGATCCTCAATAATACGGTTTACCAATACAAATATCTTATATCCTTTATTCCCTTGGTCCTCATTACTTCGGTTTAACAATACAAATAATTAATATCCTTTATTCCCTTGGTCCTCATTACGACGGTTTAACAATACAAATATATTATATCCTTTATTCCCATGGTCCTCATTACAACGGTTTAACATTACAGATAATTTATATCCTTTATTCCCTAGGTCCTCATTACTACGGTTTAACAATACTATTTTATATCCTTTATTCCCTTTGTCCTCTTTACGACGGTTTAACAATACAAATAAT
>NW_013887947.1:0-278 GCF_000517525.1 Limulus polyphemus
CTTCAGTCACTTTGACTTCAGCTTGATGACATCTGGTTAGCTCAACCTCTCTTTTGTAGCAATGTCTGCAGTCATTTTTGCAGGGTCTTCGGCTCAGTCCATCAGTATTACCATGGGATTTTCCTTCTCTGTATTCAATATCATAATTATACTGGTCTGTCTTTCTGATCCAACGTGCCAATTGTCCTTCTGGGTTCTTTAATGATCTTAACCAGCGTAACACAGTATGGTCTGTCCTGATGGTAAACCTTGCACCATAGAGGTAAGGATGGAAATAT
>NW_013887948.1:0-717 GCF_000517525.1 Limulus polyphemus
TATCTCATCATTATATTCTACACAAGTTATTACAGTCTATCTCATCATTACATTCTACACAAGTTATTACCGTCTAACTCATCTTTATATTCTACACACGTTATTACCGTCTAACTCACCATTATATTCTACACAAGTTATTACAGTCTATCTCATCATTACATTCTACACAAGTTATTACCGTCTAACTCATCTTTATATTCTACACACGTTATTACCGTCTAACTCACCATTATATTCTACACACGTTATTACAGTCTATCTTATCATTATATTTTTTGTGTAGAATATAATGATTAGAAAGACTGTAATAACGTGTGTATAATATTATGATGAGTTAAACTGTAATAATTTGTGTAGAATATAATGATGAGATAGACTGTAATAACGTGTGTAGAATATTATGATGAGTTAAACTGTAATAAATACTGTAGAATATTACGATGAGTTAGACGGTAATAACTTGTGTTGTAATAATTTGTGTAGAATATAATGATGAAAGTTATTACGTAATAATTTGTGTAGAATATAATGATGAGATAGACTGTAATAACTTTTGTAGAATATAATGATGAGATAGACTAGTTTAACTCATCATATTATTATACACGTTATTACAGTCTGTCTCATCATTATATTCTACACAAGTTATTACAGTCTATCTCATCAGAATATAATACACAACTTATTACAGTTTAACTCATCATAATATACTTC
>NW_013887949.1:0-274 GCF_000517525.1 Limulus polyphemus
TTGTACTCTGTAAAAATCAATTTATAAAAACAACATAATAATAACTGAAGGGGTAGTTGTACTCTGTAAAGATCAATTTATAAAAACAACATAATAATAACTGAAGGGGTAGTTGTACTCTGTAAAGATCACTTTATAAAAACAACATAATAATAACTGAAGGGGTAGTTGTACTCTGTAAAGATCCCTTTAAAAAACAACATAATAATAACTGAAGGGGTAGTTGTACTCTGTAAAGATCACTTTATAAAAACAATAATAACTGAAGGGGTAG
>NW_013887950.1:0-279 GCF_000517525.1 Limulus polyphemus
AAAGCCAATAAAAGAGTAACATAAAATGACCACAAAAGTTGCAAAAATGACAATAGAAGGCTAGAATTTTGCATGTAAATACGCAAGTATGCAACGAACGTTCATACAAAATTTGGAGAAGATCTGTCCAAATGGAACGAAGTACTGGTCCAAAACGCAAAACCTTCCATAACTCCTTTTAATACAAACAGTAGGAAGGTAAAACTCTGCATATTACTACGCAACGTTAAAGTGTACCTACATACCAAATTTGGTGAAGAATCATCAATTTAGGACCCT
>NW_013887951.1:0-304 GCF_000517525.1 Limulus polyphemus
TTTATAATGGTCTTTATAGTCTTTCTTTCACTAGATTTTTTTGACTTGGATAACTGTCTTTTTAGTCCTTCTTCCACTTGATTTTGTTAACTTTTATAACGATCATTTTAATAATTCTTACACTAGATTTTTTTGACATTCATAATGGATTTTTTAGTCCTTATTACACTATATATTTTGACATTCATAATGGTCTTTTAGTCTTTCTTTCACTATATTTTCACGACTTTGATAACGGTATTTTTAGAAATTCTTAAACTAGATATTTTGACATTCATTTTATATATTTACGACTTTGAAACTG
>NW_013887952.1:0-279 GCF_000517525.1 Limulus polyphemus
ACTCTTGCGTGAGAAGATTCTGTTAGTGAAGGAGACGTCATGATAATATTGATCCTTGATAAGTTGTAATCGAGTAAATATAATACCGAATACATAGAATTAGTGAAGTAAGGCTCCTTCCTTACTGTTACTTTGTTGTAGCAGATAAAGTAAGGCTCCTTCCTTACTGTTACTTTGTTGTAGCAGATAAAGTAAGGCTCCTTCCTTACTGTTACTTTGTTGTAGCAGATAAAGTAAGGCTCCTTCCTTACTGTTACTTTGTTGTAGCAGATAAAGTAA
>NW_013887953.1:0-278 GCF_000517525.1 Limulus polyphemus
TATATTTCACTAGTGAATGTACCTCACTACTTATATATTTCACTGGTGAATGTACCTCACTACTTTTATATTTCACTACGTAAATGTACTTCACAACTTTTATATTCCACTAGTGAATGTACCTCACTACTTTTATATTTCACTAGTGAATGTACCTCACTACTTATATATTTCACTAGTGAATGTACCTCACTACTTTTATATTTCACTAGTGAATGTACCTCACTACTTATATATTTCACTAGTGAATGTACCTCACTACTTATATATTTCACTAG
>NW_013887954.1:0-278 GCF_000517525.1 Limulus polyphemus
ATTTCTGTACTGTTGTTCGTCATCAACGTTCACCTTGGCTGAATCTTCTTCCAATGATTCACATAATTTATCGTTATCTATTATTGTTGTATTGTCCAAATCTTTCGAAACTGGTCCACTAAGTTCTTTACTACATGACTGTCTTGACGTTTCGTACACAGTAGTTAGTTCGCTGGAAATTGTTTCTTCCTGTGTTAAAAATATGAATACCGTTGTTTCCTATGTATATAAACTGAAAATACCATATAATCATTTTACTAAATGCTGTTTTGTTCGTT
>NW_013887955.1:0-275 GCF_000517525.1 Limulus polyphemus
CTTATTGACAGTACACAGTATCGTTAAATCTTGTGTCTTCTTATTGACAGTACACAGTATCGTTAAATCTTGTGTCTTCTTATTGACAGTACACAGTATCGTTAAATCTTGTGTCTTCTTATTGACAGTACACAGTATCGTTAAATCTTGTGTCTTTATTGATAGTACACAGTATTGTTAAATGGTGTATCTTCTTATTGATAGTATACAGTATTGTTAAATCTTGTGTCTTCTTATTGACAGTACACAGTATCGTTAAATCTTGTGTCTTCTTC
>NW_013887956.1:0-278 GCF_000517525.1 Limulus polyphemus
GATGACATATGATGAGACACACATTTGTTGTGTAATGTTGTTTGAATACAAGAAGAGAACCTCTGTAGCCACAAAGAATATCAAAGAAGTTTATGGAAATGTTTTGAATGTTCATAAGTGTTGATGATGACCTATAGTCAACTACTGGAATGTTTAAATCAAGCCCTTTGTCAGAAATGCCTTTCACTCATCAATTGTAAAGGTGTTCTTCTTCTCCATGACAAAGCATGTCCACAAGTGGCACGTTTGACTCAACAAAAGATTATGGAGTTGGGTTT
>NW_013887957.1:0-278 GCF_000517525.1 Limulus polyphemus
CTAGAGTTACACCTAAGTGTTAATGGAGTAGTTTTTCCAAATAACGCTAAAGATGAATATTGTGGTAATAAATTCCGTAACTAGAGTTACACCTAGATGTTCGTGGAGTTAGTGTAACAAATAACGCTAAAGATGAGTATGGTGGTTATAAATTCGGTAACTAGAGTTAAACCTAGGTGTTCATGGAGTTGGTGTACCAAATAATTCTAAGGATGAGTATGGTAGTTATAAATTCGGTAACTATAGTTACACCTAGGTGTTCATGGAGTAGTTGTACC
>NW_013887958.1:0-364 GCF_000517525.1 Limulus polyphemus
TTCCTAGTTGTTCTTCACATGTTTTTGTAGTGGAGTACAAAGCATATTTAGTTTGTCAATTCTTAGTTGTTGTTCTTCTTTGTACTCCAATACCAAAACATCTGCATATTTAGTTTGTCAATTCTTAGTTGTTGTTCTTCTTTGTACTCCACTACAAAAACATGTGCATATTTAGTTTGTCAATTCTTAGTTGTTGTTCTTCTTTGTACTCCAATACCAAAACATCTGCATATTTAGTTTGTCAATTCTTAGTTGTTGTTCTTCTTTGTACTCCACTACAAAAACATGTGCATATTTAGTTTGTCAATTCCTAGTTGTTCTTCTTTGTACTCCACTACAAAAACATACTGCATATTTAGTTTGT
>NW_013887959.1:0-278 GCF_000517525.1 Limulus polyphemus
AGCCCTAGATAACAAGTATACCCAACATTTTACTGTTATCACTTTTAATGGGAAATTTTCACTCGAGCAGCCATAGATAACAAGTATACCCAACATTTTACTGTATCACTTTTAATGGGAAATTTTCACTCGAGTAGCCCTAGATAACAAGTATACCCAACATTTTACTGTATCACTTTTAATGGGAAATTTTCACTTGAGCAGCCCTAGATAACAAGTATACCCAACATTTTACTGTATCACTTTTAATGGGAAATTTTCACTCGAGCAGCCTTAGG
>NW_013887960.1:0-278 GCF_000517525.1 Limulus polyphemus
CGTCGCGGGATAGAATCCCCATCCCACCAAACATGCTTGCCCTTTCAGCCATAGGGGCGTTATAATGTGATGGTCAGTCCCACTATTCGTTGGTAAAAGAGTAACCTAAAAGTTTGCGGTGGGTGGTGATGACTAGCTGCCTTCCCTTAGTCTTACACTGCTAAATTAGGGACGGGTAGCTTTGCGCGAAATTCTGAAACAAAACAAAAAAATGAGCTACTTGTAACTCATTATAACAATATTGAACAAGCTAGAAATGAATAAAAATCCTATAATCC
>NW_013887961.1:0-277 GCF_000517525.1 Limulus polyphemus
TTAATGGGGAGCTAGCTAGCATGATGAGCCTTGCTCATCACACGCCGATTACAGGTCAAGCATGAGTTTTTTCTGCACATATCTTTGTAAGCAAATATATTTTGAACGAAATCCTGGTTTTTGTTGATACCATTTACAAACAATATAAAGTCTTCTTTCTGGTCTGGAACTTCCTTGATATCTTGTCGAGGGTTCGTGATGAGCGAGTTAATTTCAAGTTGACGTAGGTACAATTCAATTAATGGGGAGCTAGCTAGCATGATGAGCCTTGCTCATC
>NW_013887962.1:0-278 GCF_000517525.1 Limulus polyphemus
GCTAACTATAAAACTTTTTTTGAGGTGAAGGTTACTTGATAATCAATCTCTGCGTAGAGTATTCCACTCAAACTTTGCAGCTAATCTTTGCGTGGAGTATTCCATTCAAACGTTGCAGCTAATCTCTAGTTTGAGTATTCTATTTAAACTTTGCAGCTAATCTCTACCTGTAATATTTCATTTAAACTTTGCAGCTAATCTTTGCGTGGAGTATTCCATTCAAACGTTACAACTAATCTCTGCCTAGAGTATTCCATTCAAACGTTGCAGCTACTCTC
>NW_013887963.1:0-486 GCF_000517525.1 Limulus polyphemus
AACTTATATTAAAGTTTTTCTTCATTACCCATTTAAGCCGTCTCCAGCCATTATTAGTCTCAAAGTGGGTTCCTCGTCATCGAATTTGAAACCTAGTCCTAGATCCTCATCATACTATCTCCAAAACTGTGGAAGAATTTCGCAGACGAACAAATTCACAAACAAACAAAATGAATTAATATAGGACAGTAAACTTTATTTTCTCTTATTTTTTTACATTTTAGATTAATTGGAAGATATATATACATCGTAAATACAAAAACGGCAAGTAAAGCAAAGCATTATTTCGGGAAAAAAATGTTTCATATTTCTAAATACAGTTCTAACTTCAAAGCCAAATGTTGTTTCTAATTTTTTTCTAGTCCCCCGGTTTGCCGAGGGTAAGTCTACAAATTTACAATACAAAAATATGAGGTTCGATTCCCCGCGATAGACAGAATGCAGATAGCTCATTGTATAGCTTTACACTAAGAAAACAACAACAAC
>NW_013887964.1:0-411 GCF_000517525.1 Limulus polyphemus
TTGTCAGTGGCTATTTCGTGGGTAAATTTAAGCACAGAGTTGTCCTGTAGGTTTTGTCGGAGTTTCATTAATTCATCAGTGTCCTTGGTAACGATGAAGCAGTCGTCGACGTATCTGCAGTACAGTGCGGGGTAGTGGTCCTGCAGCACTTTGTTTTCTATGTGTTTCTGTTGTTTAGATCAGTGTAAGAAACCGAGGTGTCTTTATCAACCTTTTAATTGGTTTCTCCCAAACAACTACAGTTCGTTCCAAGTTAGCTGCATATATATGTTGATTATCAAAGGATTATGTTAAGCTGAAAATTAGAAAGTAATGAGTGTTGACAGTTTTATACACAGATACAAACTATAACTCTACAGCTTCCGAGGTGGTGTTTTTAAATGAAATTGTTCTTACCTTATTCAGAAGTCT
>NW_013887965.1:0-278 GCF_000517525.1 Limulus polyphemus
CTGTTGTATTATACTAACATTAACAATCTTGGAATGTAAAACTATGAAATATTATTGTAATTAAGGTCGAGAATTTCGCAAACAGTGAAGGCATCCGAGAAATGAATTAATCTATTTTAATCATTGTAAATAAAAGTTTTATATTAAATTAGCTATATTCATTACTTGAATAGTTCTGACCTATGTAGGTAGCTTGCTAACAATAGTATATTTTATTATGAACGAACTTGTAAGAGTAACTGCAAGGTATTATTGTAATTAATTAATTAATTAATGCG
>NW_013887966.1:0-391 GCF_000517525.1 Limulus polyphemus
TTGCATTATATAATATACAAAGTATTTCTACCCTGAGTTTCTTTGTTTGGAATTAAGCACAAAGCTACACAATGGACTATCTGTGTTCTGCCCTCCACGGGTATCGAAATCCGGTTTCTAACGTTGTAAGTCCGCAAACATACCGCTAGATCAGTGGTATGAGTTGTTGTTAGTGGTAAAATGGTTATACAACAGGACGTATGTTACATACCTGCTATTGAGTGATAGAACAGAGTTGCTGAGGTCCCGATCCTGGTTTTCTCCACGATCCTAGTTAGGGTCCCGACCCTGGTTTTCTCCACGATCCTAGTTAGCACTAGCAGCTCGTTTCTTTTCATGGAAATTATTTACCAATAATCGCGAAACAAGAGATTCAACAAGATGAGATATT
>NW_013887967.1:0-498 GCF_000517525.1 Limulus polyphemus
AACAATATTCATCCTCTAAACGTGTCTAACACACCACAATACTCATCCTCTAAACGTGTCTAAATCACCACAATACTCATCCTCTAAACGTGTCTAAATCACCACAATACTCATCCTCTAAAAGTGTCTAACACACCACAATACTAATCCTCTAAACGTGTCTAACACACCACAATACTCATCCTCTAAACGTGTCTAACACACCACAATACTCATCCTTTAAACGTGGCTAACAACACAATACTTATATTCTAAATATGTCTAACACACCACAATACTCATCCACTAAACGTGTCTAACACACCACAATCATCCTCTAAACGTGTCTAACATACCACAATACTCATCCTCTAAACGTGTCTAAAACACTACAATACTCAATCTCTAAATGTATTTACCTACCACAATACTCATCCTCTAAACGTGTCTAAATCACAACAATACTCATCCTATAAACGTGTCTAACACACCACAATACTCATCCTTTAAAAGTGTCTA
>NW_013887968.1:0-839 GCF_000517525.1 Limulus polyphemus
GGACTTCATTAACCGTCGATAGTATTCAGTCTTGTGGCCATATTTATTCACTGTCACCCAACACTACAATTTCTATCCCCCCAAGTGGCTCAGTAGTATGTTTAAACAACGGCAATTTCTATTGTAACAAGTCTGTGCGGTAATCAACGAGGTAATCTTGGACTACAAACCTTGATAAACTTTACCCAAACTATCTATAATAAACACACGTTACCAACGAAAACTACGTTTAACGTGACAATGAACCCAAATATCAACGGCTCATAAGATTCCGCAACCAACTAGCCCTTGGATCCAACAATTCATTGCGATGGAGCTGGACATATTTTCTCGTATCGTTAAGCAGACAGAAGGTAGAAAAGTCTATTGGTAGTATATTTGGTCGAATAGGTTTACTCAGCCATTTTTGTGAGCAAAATAGCCGTTTAGTTTAAGGTGCGAAGGCTATGATTACGGAATTCTGAATATTTATGGTAAGCTAAAGAATGAATGTAACAAGGAAAGACATTTTATAGCGAAATTATTAAACGATGTAGAGCAAAAGGAGAAAACATTTCGAAGAAGGTTGTTGTAAGTAGAGAAACTCGCACCACAGGGCGTTTAGGAAAACAATGTCTCTGAAACAAAAATCAGAACTTTAGGAGCAAGATCCATATCCTCAAAGGGATGATAAGACCTGGAAGTTCTGTGTCTTCGGTAAATGCATGAACAGGAAAGTTAGTATCAGTAAAGCTGAATGCATGTTCTCCAAATGTTAGACTTATAATATCTACAGTTTATTTAGCTTAGTGAACTTTCCATATATATTACTCTTAGAACGAAAGAATTTACTTGGTGTC
>NW_013887969.1:0-278 GCF_000517525.1 Limulus polyphemus
AAGTATATTCTCATAAACACACACATCATACAAAAAACTTCAAACCTTGTATTTCTATAAAACATAAAAACATTGGTTTTGTAAGTACGTTAAATGTTTGGTGTTTTTTACAGACGTTGGGTGGTGGAGAAAGTCGTAAACATTGGTTTTGTAAGTACGTCAAATGTTTGGTGTTTTTTTTACAGATGTTGGGTGATGGGGAAAGTCGTAAACACTGGTTTTGTAAGTACGTCAAATGTTTGGTGTGTTTTTCACAGACGTTGGGTGGTGGGGAAATT
>NW_013887970.1:0-278 GCF_000517525.1 Limulus polyphemus
CTGTAGTCTGTAACAATGTGTGCTTCCTACCATGTAAGTTGGTTTTAAAAGCTGTAGCCTGTAACAATGTGTGCTTCCTACCATGTAAGTTGGTTTTAAAAGCTGTAGTCTGTAACAATGTGTGCTTCCTACCAAGTAAGTTGGTTTTAGAAGCTGTAGTCTGTAATAATGTGTGCTTCCTACCATGTAAGTTGGTTTTAGAAACTGTAGTCTGTAACAATGTGTGCTTCCTACCATACAAGTTGGGTTTAAAAGCTGTAGTCTGTAACAATGTGTGC
>NW_013887971.1:0-651 GCF_000517525.1 Limulus polyphemus
CACGTAGTGATCTGTATCACGTGTATCACTTTCAGTTCATAACACTAGGATATATCTACAGTGTTGTCACGTAGTGATCTGTATCACGTGTATCACTTTCAGTTACCAACACTATGATATATCTACAGTATTGTCGTGTAGTGATATGTATCATGTGAATCGTTTCCAGTTCCCAACACTAGGATATATGTACAGTGTGATTATGTAGTGATCTGTATCACGTGTATCGCTTTCAGTTCCCAACACTAGGATATAGCTACAGTGTTATCACTTACTGATCTGTATCACGTGTATCACTTTCAGTTCCCAACACTAGGATATATCTACAGTGTTGTCTCACTTAGTAATCTGTATCACGTGTATCACTTTCAGTTCCCAACACTAGGATATATCTACAGTGTTATCACTTAGTAATCTGTATCACGTGTATCACTTTCAGTTCCCAACACTAGGATATATCTACAGTGTTGTCACGTAGTGATCTGTATCACGTGTATCACTTTCAGTTCCCAACACTAGGATATATCTACAGTGTTGTCACGTAGTGATCTGTATCACATGTATCACTTTCAGTTCCCAACACTAGGATATATCTACAGTGTTGTCATGTAGTGATCTGTATCACGTGTATCAATTTCAGTTCCCAACACT
>NW_013887972.1:0-305 GCF_000517525.1 Limulus polyphemus
AACTTGAAGAAAGTTAATTGTTTCTTATTAGTTAACTTCAAGAAAGTTAGATGTATGTTATTAGTTAACTTGAAGAAAGTTAATTGCATGTTATTAGTTAACTTGAAAAAGTTAATTGTATGTTATTATTTAACTTAAAGAAAGTTAATTGTTTTTTATTAGTTAACTTGAAGAAAGTTAGATCTATGTTATTAGTTAACTTGAAGAAAGTTAATTGCATGTTATTAGTTAGCTTGAAAAAAGTTACTTGCATGTTATTAGTTAACTTGAAGAAAGTTACTTGTATGTTATTAGTTAACTTGAAG
>NW_013887973.1:0-278 GCF_000517525.1 Limulus polyphemus
TGTGTGTTTGGATTTTTATTGGAATACCTGTGTTGAATTAACAATGTACTACACAAATTTAATCAGTTGTAATGATTTGACAGCCATTGTTCATATGGTAGTGGGTTCCCTTATGTGGCTGTTGTAGGCATGTTAAGTGGGGATGATGTGACAGCCATTGTTCATACGATAGTGGGTTCCGTTATGCAACTGGTAACCTCCGATTCCATCAATTTGACTACCTTCCTTTCCCTGTGTTCTGGAAAGTTGGGGAGGAGTTAGAGTTTCATCATTTATTA
>NW_013887974.1:0-522 GCF_000517525.1 Limulus polyphemus
GTATTTTATATAACAAGGGAATACACGGGGGTCTTTAAGACCTTATGATGCATTGAAGTTTGGCATGCTGTTGTAATTATAACTGTATTTTATATAACAAGTGAATACACGTGGTCTTTATGACTTTATGATGTATTATGCAATGACAGGCTGTTCAAATTATAACTGTACTTTATATAACACGGGGTCTTTATGACCTAAAGGATGTATTGAACTTTGGCATGCTGTTGTAATTATTACTGTATTTTATATTACAAGTGAATACACGGGGTCTTTATGACCTTATGATGTATTGAACAGTTATAATTACAACAGCATGCCAAACTATTATATATAACAAGTAAATACACGGGGTCTTTATGACCTTATGATGTATTGTACAATGACATACTGTTGTAATTTGAACAGTATTTTATATGACAAGTGAATACACGGGGTCTTTATGACCTTATGATGTAATGTATTATGACATGCTTTTGTAATTATAACTGTATTTTATATAACAAGTGAATACACCGGGTC
>NW_013887975.1:0-278 GCF_000517525.1 Limulus polyphemus
ATAATAGAATATATCCACATGCTGGTCTTGTGTTTCTGCCATTACAGTGTTTGTAATAGAATATATCCACATGATGGTCTTGTGTTTCAGTCATTACAGTGTTTATAATAGAATATATCCACATGCTGGTCTTGTGTTTCTGTCATTACAGTGTTTTATAACAGAATATATCCACATGCAAGCATATTGTAAGCAGGTAAATATGAAGTTTAATTTATTACAAACTTACAATTAATGACAACAAAGAGATCTTACCTTGATGAGGAACTGTCCAGATG
>NW_013887976.1:0-278 GCF_000517525.1 Limulus polyphemus
GATTCTGTGTACTGTCAATAAGAAGACACAAGATTTAACAATACTGTGTACTATAAATAACAAGCCACAAGATTTAACGACACTGTGTACTATCACTAACAAGCCACAAGATGTAACGATACTGTGTACTATCAATAAGAAGACACATGATTTAACAATACTGTGTACTGTCGATAATAAGACGCAAGATTTAACAATACTGTGTACTATCAATAAGAACACACACGATTTAACAATAATGTGTACTATGAAAAAGAAGACACAAGATTTAACAATAC
>NW_013887977.1:0-278 GCF_000517525.1 Limulus polyphemus
TCGTGTTTTAACTTGCATTGCCGTGTTTAAACCGGCTTGAAGAGTGTCGTATATAAAAGGGACTGACTTCAGTGAATTATGTCATATATTTTGCATATTTGAGTGTTGAAGGAGCTCACAAGAGGTAAGCATTTAATATTTTCCAACTTTGATATTTATTTAAGCCCTATATTTTAATCGCTATACACTCAAAAAACGACTTAATTAAATTAACGAAGATTTTAATTAAATTAGTATCAAATTCTTAATACTATATTTGCCTATTAAGATTCTTAATA
>NW_013887978.1:0-276 GCF_000517525.1 Limulus polyphemus
ACAGTACACAGTATCGTTAAATCTTTTGTCTTCTTATTGACAGTACACAGTATCGTTAAATCTTGTGTCTTCTTATTGAAAGTACACAGTATCGTTAAATCTTGTGTCTTCTTATTGAGAGTACAGGAGTATTGTTAAATCTTGTGTCTTCTTATTGACAGTACACAGTATCGTTAAATTTTGTGTCTTCTTATTGACAGGACATATTATTGTTAAATCTTGTGTTTTCTTACTGACAGTACACATTATCGTCAAATATTGTCTCTTCTTATTGAC
>NW_013887979.1:0-278 GCF_000517525.1 Limulus polyphemus
TTTATATATATTAATGTGTAAGTTTATGACACTGTTTATATATATTAATGTGTAAGTTTATGACACTGTTTATATATATTAATGTGTAAGTTTATGATACTGTTTATATATAGTAATGTGTAAGTCTATGACACTGTTTATATATATTAATGTGTAAGTTTATGATACTGTTTATACATGTATATATTAATGTGTAAGTTTATGATATTGTTTATATATATTAATGTGTAAGTTTATGATACTGTTTATATATATTAATGTGTAAGTTTATGATACTG
>NW_013887980.1:0-278 GCF_000517525.1 Limulus polyphemus
CTAAATGCGGACCATTATACGATGATTTCTGGCTTTTGTATAATTAGTAACGTAGTCGTCTGAACATCCGCAATGTATAAAAAACACACAACCCTACCAAATGCGGACCATTATACGATGATTTCTGGCCTTCGTATAATTAGTAACGTAGTCGTCTGAACATCCGCAATGTATAAAAAACACACAACCCTACCAAATGCGGACCATTATACGATGATTTCTGGCTTTTGTATAATTAGTAACATAGTCGTCTGAACATCCGCAATGTATAAAAAACA
>NW_013887981.1:0-280 GCF_000517525.1 Limulus polyphemus
GCGGACTAGAAACCGGGTTTCGATACCCGTGGTGGGAAGAGCACAGATAGCCAATGGTGTAGCTTTGTGCTTAACTTCAAACAAGCTGTTCTGTGGCTATACTGATATGAATATTTTGCTATCTGGATTGTAAAAAAAAACAACACAGATTTTTCTTTTTGTTTGTTTGTTTGTTTGTAAAATGGATCTCCAAGTGCTATCTCATAATTTATTTTCTTCTATGTGATTAATTATGAAAAATTTAAACAGCTATGAAAAATAGAAAGTAACAATATTTTAT
>NW_013887982.1:0-278 GCF_000517525.1 Limulus polyphemus
CAATATTAATAGAACTAACTAAATGTACAAATTAACTATGTGATTAAAACAATATTAATAGAGCTAACTAAATGTACAAATTAACTATGTGATTAAAACAATATTAATAGAACTAACTAAATGTACAAATTAACTATGTGATTAAAACAATATTAATAGAACTAACTAAATGTACAAATTAACTATGTGATTAAAACAATATTAATGGAGCTAACTAAATGTACAAGTTAACTATATGATTAAAACAATATTAATAGAGCTAACTAAATGTACAAATT
>NW_013887983.1:0-595 GCF_000517525.1 Limulus polyphemus
CTTTGATCTGATAAGTAGACACAGTACACTGGACTTTGATCTGATGGGCTGGCACAGTATGCTGGACTTTGAACTGATAGGTAGATACAGTACATTGAATATTGATCTGATAGGTAGACACAGTACACTGAACTTTGATCTGATAGGTAGACACAGTACACTGGACTTTGATCTGATAGGTAGACACAGTACACTGAACTTTGGTCTGACAGGTAGACACAGTTCACTGGACTTTGATCTGATAGGTAGACACAGTACACTGAACTTTGATCTGACATGGTAGACACAGTACACTGAACTTTGATCTGATAAGTAGACACAGTACACTGGACTTTGATCTGATAGGTAGTGTACTGTGTCTACTTATCAGATCAAAGTTCAGTGTACTGTGTTTGGACTTTGATCTGATAAGTAGACACAGTACACTGAACTTTGATCTGATAGGTAGACACAGTACACTGGACTTTGATCTGATAGGTAGACACAGTACATTGAACTTTGATCTGACAGGTAGACACAGTTCACTGGACTTTGATCTGATCGGTAGACACAGTACACTGGACTTTGATCTGACATGTAGACACAGTACACTGAA
>NW_013887984.1:0-209 GCF_000517525.1 Limulus polyphemus
TACCAAAATTGTTCATCTAACCATTAGCGAATACCAAACATTGTTCATCTAACCCTTAGCCAATACCAAACATTATTCATCTAACCATTAGCCAATACCAAACATTGTTCATCTAACCATTAGCCAGTAACAAACATTGTTTGTCTAATCATTAGTCAATACCAAACATTGTTTATTGAACCTTTAGTCCAATATCTACCATTAATCAT
>NW_013887985.1:0-274 GCF_000517525.1 Limulus polyphemus
CCTGGATAGGGTACAGTATGTAGAGTATTTACTGCACCAGGGAAAGGGTACACTATGTAGAGTATTTACTGCACCAGGGATAGGGTACACTATGTAGAGTATTTACTGCACCAGGGATTGGGTACACTATGTAGAGTATTTACTGCACCAAAGATTGGGTACAGTATGTAGAGTATTTACTACACCATGTAGGGTACACTATGTAGAGTATTTACTGCACCAGTGATAGGATACAGTATGTAGAGTATTTACTGCACCAGGGATAGGTACAATG
>NW_013887986.1:0-374 GCF_000517525.1 Limulus polyphemus
TCCTGTATCTTCTTATTGACAGGACACAGTATTGTTGAATCTTGTGTCTTCTAATTGACAGTACACAGTGTTGATAAATCCTATATCTTCTTATTGACAGAACACAGTATTGTTAAATATTGTGTCTTCTAATTGACAGTACACAGTGTTGATAAATCCTGTAACTTCTTATTGACAGGACTCAAATTTTTAAGTTTTGTGTCTTCTTATTGACAGTTCACAGTATTGATAAATCCTTTATCTTCTTATTGACAGGACACAGTATTTTTAAATAATGTTCTTCTTATTGAAGGATTTATCAATACTGTGTACTGGTATATCCTGTCAATAAGAAGACAGTATTGATAAATTTTGTTTCTTCTTATTGACAGTAC
>NW_013887987.1:0-278 GCF_000517525.1 Limulus polyphemus
AACTCTACTTTCAGCATTTCCTTAGTTTCAAGCATACCTTGTTTGTTAGGTCTATAGTATAAGACTAGTAAACCCACACTTTCATCATTTCCTTAGTTTCAAGCACACCTTGGTTGTTAGGTCTGTAGTATAAGACTAGTAAAACTATACTTTCAGCATTTCCTTAGTTTCAAGCACACCTTGGCTGTTAGGTCTCTAACGTAAGACTAGTACACCTCCACTTTCAGCATTTTCTTAGTTTCAAGCACACCTTGTTTGTTAGGTCTGTAGTATAAGAC
>NW_013887988.1:0-278 GCF_000517525.1 Limulus polyphemus
ATATATTGGTCATTATAAACAGGTCACCAAACTTGGTCTACCGATAGAAAACCCGTATGTTGGTCATTATAAACAGGTCACCAAACCTTGTGAGCCAATAGAAGACCCATATGTTGGTCATTATAAACATTCACCAAACTAGGTCTACCGATAGAAAACCCGTATGTTGGTCATTATAAACAAGTCATCAAATCTTGTGAACCAATAGAAAACCCGTATGTTGGTCATTATAAACAGGTCACCAAACCTTGTGAACCAATAGAAGACCCATATGTTGG
>NW_013887989.1:0-469 GCF_000517525.1 Limulus polyphemus
CTGCTTTCACTACAATGGCAGCTGAGAAGAGTTATGGATAGACTGCTTTAACTACATTGGCAGCTGGGAAAGTTATGGATAGACTGCTTTCACTACAATGGCAGCTGAGAAGAGTTATGGATAGATTGTTTTTTCTACATTGGCAGCTGGGAAGAGTTATGGATAGACTGCTTTCACTACATTGGCAGCTGGGAAGAGTTATGGATAGACTGCTTTCTACAATGGCAGCTGAGAAGAGTTATGGATAGACTGCTTTAACTACATTGGCAGCTGAGAAGAGTTATGGATAGACTGCTTTCACTACGTTGGCAGCTGGGAAAAGTTATGGATAGACTGCTTTCACTACAATGGCAGCTGAGAAGAGTTATGGATAGACTGCTTTAACTACATTGGCAGCTGGGAAAGTTATGGATAGACTGCTTTCACTACAATGGCAGCTGAGAAGAGTTATGGATAGATTGTTTTTTCT
>NW_013887990.1:0-277 GCF_000517525.1 Limulus polyphemus
ACACACACACACACATTGATGTTTATTTATATAGAAAGATGGGGGATCGAACCCCCTTCATGACCTTCTTCATATCATCCTGTATCACAGTGTTAAGTTTGGCGCTGATTGATCAAGGAATGTGGAAACGTATAAGGAACAGATACACACACACATATTGATGTTTATTTATATAGATTGATAAAAAGGAAGTTGATGAAACTTAGTTGAATGAATGGCAAGTTGCCATCATGAATACTCTGCCTAAACAATCTATCAAAAAATAGCAAGAAAGTTG
>NW_013887991.1:0-279 GCF_000517525.1 Limulus polyphemus
ACACTCAAAAAACGACTTAATTAAATTAATGAAGATTTTAATTAAATTAGTATCAAATTCTTAATACTATATTTTTCTATTAAGATTCTTAATATTTTTATTAAATATGATCTTAATTATTTTTTATGAAGCTCTTCTAATTAACTTACAAAATAAATTTTAAATAAAATGACAAATTATAAAAATTGCTTAATCAAATAACTTATCGGGAAAAAAACTTTTAAACCAATTATGTAATAATGTAATTTAATTTCATGAACTATTTACATTTAGTTTGTT
>NW_013887992.1:0-278 GCF_000517525.1 Limulus polyphemus
TTCATAGGACATCCATCATAAAGAGAAGTTGTAGTCCATAGGACATCCATCATAAAGAGAAGTTGTAGTTCATAGGACATCCATCATAAAGAGTAGTTGTAGTCCATAGGACATCCATCATAAAGAGTAGTTGTAGTTCATAGGACATCCATCATAAAGAGAAGTTGTAGTCCATAGGACATCCATCATAAAGAGAAGTTGTAGTCCATAGGACATCCATCATAAAGAGTAGTTGTAGTTCATAGGACATCCATCATAAAGAGAAGTTGTAGTCCATA
>NW_013887993.1:0-389 GCF_000517525.1 Limulus polyphemus
TACTGTCAATAAGAAGACTCAAGATTTAACGATACTGTGTACTAACATAACAAGTCATAAGATTTAATGATACTGTGTACTATCAATAACAAGCCACAAGATTTAACGATACTGTGTACTGTTAGTAAAAAGACACAAGATTTAACAATACTGAGTCCTGTCAATAAGAAGAACAAGGATTTATCAATACTGTGTACTGTCAATAAGAAGACACAAGATTTAATGATACTGTGTACTGTCAATAAGAAGAGACAAGATTTAACAATAATGTGTCCTGTTATTGATAAATCCTGTATCTTCTTATTGACAGGACACAGTATTGTTAAATTGTGTCTTCTTATTGACAGTACACAGTATTGATAAATCCTGTATCTTCTTATTGCTGTGTA
>NW_013887994.1:0-400 GCF_000517525.1 Limulus polyphemus
AACGTATAGGTATCGTTATCAGGTTAGTCGTGGTTCTCTCAATGTCTATGTTATCAAATCCAACATCTGCAGTTACTAATAACGTATAGGTATAGTTACCTGGTTAGTCATGGTTATCTCAATGTCCGTGTTATCAAATCCAACATCTGCAGTTACTAATAACGTATAGGTATCGTTACCAGGTTAGTCATGGTTATCTCAATGTCTATGTTATCAAATCCAACATCTGCAGTTACTAATAACGTATAGGTATTGTTACCAGGTTAGTCATGGTTCTCTCAATGTCCGTGTTATCAAATCCAACATCTGCAGTTACTAATAACGTATAGGTATCGTTACCAGGTTAGTCATGGTTATCTCAATGTCTGTGTTATCAAATCCAACATCTGTAGTTACTAAT
>NW_013887995.1:0-322 GCF_000517525.1 Limulus polyphemus
TGTATGGGAGATCTTCTAGTACTACTTATGAGTTAGCAAACAGAGAAACATCAGTGATGTTTGGGACTTCTTCTAG
Organism: Limulus polyphemus; assembly: GCF_000517525.1. Taxonomy (NCBI): domain Eukaryota; kingdom Metazoa; phylum Arthropoda; class Merostomata; order Xiphosura; family Limulidae; genus Limulus; species Limulus polyphemus. The sequence goes on from NW_013887995.1 coordinate 77, forward strand.
TGCTACTTATGAGTTATCAAACAGAGAAACATCACTGATATTTGGGAGTTCTAGTGCTATTTATGAGTTATCAAACAGAGAAACATCATTGATGCTTGGGAGTTCTTTAGTATTACTTACGAGTTATCAAACAGAGAAACATCACTGATGTTTGGGAGTTCTAGTGCTACTTATGAATTATCAAACAGAGAAACATCACTGATTGTTTGGGAGATTCTTCTAGTACTACTTATGAGTTATCAAACA
>NW_013887996.1:0-278 GCF_000517525.1 Limulus polyphemus
TATTAATTAACAACAGAAACATTTACACGTAACACTGGAACTACGGCCCATTTCATCTGTTTCCATGTCTGTTAATTAACAGTAGAAACATTTACACGTAACACTGGAACTACGTCCCATTTCATCTGTTTCCATGTCTGTTAATTAACAGTAAAAACATTTACACGTAACACTGTAACTACGTCCCATTTCATCTGTTTACATGTTTGTTAATTAACAGTAGAAACATTTACACAGTAACACTGGAACTACGTCCCATTTCATCTGTTTACATGTTT
>NW_013887997.1:0-278 GCF_000517525.1 Limulus polyphemus
AGTATGTTGGATATAAATTCGGAAACTAAAGTTACACCTAGGTGTTCATGGAGTAGTTGTACCAAGTAAGGATAAAGATGAGTATGGTGGTTATAAATTCGGTAATTATTGTTACAACTAGGTGTTCATGGAGTAGTTGTACCAAGTAAGACTGAAGATGAGTATGGTGGTAATAAATTCTGAAACTATAGTTACACCTTAGTGTTCATGGAGTATTTGTACCAAGTAAGGATAAAGATGAGTATGTTGGTTATAAATTCTGTAACTAGAGTTACAGC
>NW_013887998.1:0-278 GCF_000517525.1 Limulus polyphemus
ATTTGACATATGCTAGAGAACGTGTAACGTTAAGATCGATAAAGTTCGTTAAAGTTAAGAATCGAGAAGCTTCGTTGAGTATCTTGAAACAAGGGTGAGATATAAATATGAGCCATCAGTGATGATTGAGTTCAGTAAGTTCGGAGTTACAAAATTATTCACTGATCAATTAGACGGGAAACTCTACAAGTAAGTTTATAAGTTAGGCTTACATTCGTTTTAGAGCTTATGTTGAAAAGTTTATGCAATTGCAATTAGGCTTACAAGTGAATATGTAG
>NW_013887999.1:0-276 GCF_000517525.1 Limulus polyphemus
AGGAACACATAGACAAACAGTCTCATCTGAATACACAGTTAAGGAACACATAGACACACAGTCCCATCTGTGTACATAGTTTAGGAACACATAGACCAACAATCTAATCTGTTTACATTGTTTAGGACCACAAGGACCAACAATCTCATCTGTGTACATAGTTCAGGAACACATAGACCAACAGTCCCAACTGTGTACACAGTTTAGGAACACATAGACCAACAGTCTCATCTGTGTACACAGTTTAGGAACACATAGACCAACAGTCTCATCTGT
>NW_013888000.1:0-292 GCF_000517525.1 Limulus polyphemus
GACTAGTCTGGTCTCATAGAATAGTGGGATTTTAGACAAGTCTGGTCTCATAGAATAAAGGGATTTTAGACTAGTCTGGTCTCATAGAATAGTGGGATTTTATAATCTGGTCTCATAGAATAGTGGGATTTTATAATAGTCTGGTCTCATAGAATAGTGGGATTTTAGACTAATCTGGTCTCATAGAATAGTGGGATTTTATAATAGTCTGGTCTCATAGAATAGTGGGATTTTAGACTAGTCTGGTCTCATATAATAGTGGGATTTTATAATAGTCTGGTCTCATAGAATA
>NW_013888001.1:0-278 GCF_000517525.1 Limulus polyphemus
CTTGATTTGACAAAACTTGATGCTAGTTATAGGTCAGGACAAATTGTGAGTTTTAAGGTAGATCTTGATTTGACAAAATATGATGCTAGTTATATGTCAGGACAAGATGTGGGTTGTACGGAAGAGATTGATTTGACAAAATATGATGCTAGTTATATATCTGAACAAGATGTGGGTTGTAAGGTAGAGCTTGATTTGACAAAATATGATGCTAGTTATATGTCAGGAGAAGATGTGAGTTGTAAGGTAGAGCTTGATTTGACAAAATATGGCTCTAG
>NW_013888002.1:0-278 GCF_000517525.1 Limulus polyphemus
GTCAAGTTACCAGCACATTCAGTCAAATTACAACATGCTACACTCTGGAGAAATGCTCATGCAAATAAATTTCTAATATTCTCATTTACGTTACTTTTATAACAATAAATAAACTAATATCCACAAAAAACAAGAAATCTAGTACTTACATGTAGTTTTGAAATCTCATTGAAAGTTAACCATATTTTATGAACAGGTGTTGTTAGTATTTTACTTAATTTTTATTTATTTTAAATAGGCAGCTTAGAACACAAAATATTAACACTCAACATAAAAAA
>NW_013888003.1:0-278 GCF_000517525.1 Limulus polyphemus
ATACAATTACATTCATCGAGTAGTAATAAAACAACAACAACTGATATTCTCATACAATCACATTACTTGAGCAGTAATAAAACAACAACTGATATTCCCATACAATTACATTCATCGAGTAGTAATAAAACTACAACTGATATTCCCATACAATTACATTACTCGAGTAGTAATAAAACAACAACTGATATTCGCATACAATTACATTACTCGAGTAGTAATAAAACAACAACAACTGATATTCTCATACAATCACATTACTTGAGCAGTAATAAAAC
>NW_013888004.1:0-574 GCF_000517525.1 Limulus polyphemus
AAGACACAAGATTTAACAGTGTTGTTAAATCATGTGTCTTTTTATTGACAGTACACAGTATCATTAAATCTTTTGGCTTGTTATTGATAGTACACAGTATCATTAAATCTTATGACTTGTTATTATAATACACAGTATCGTTAAATCTTGTATCTTCTTATTGAAAGGTCTCAGTATTGTTAAATCTTGTGTCTTCTTATTGACATTACTTAGTATTGTTAAATTTTGTGTCTTCTTATTGACAGTACACAGTATTGATAAATCCTGTATCTTCTTATTGACAGTACACAGTATTTCTTATTATTGACAGGACACAGTATTGATAAATCCTGTATCTTCTTATTGACAGGACACAGTATTGTTAAATCTTGTGTCTTCTTATTGAGAGTACACAGTATTGACAAATCCTGTATATTCTTATTGAAAGGACACATTATTTTCAAATCTTGTGTCTTTTTATTGGCAGTACACAGTAACGTTATATCTTTTGGCTTGTTAGGGACACAGTATTGATGAATCCTGTATTGTCAATAAGAAGACACAAAATTTAAGAATATTGTATCCTGTCAATAAA
>NW_013888005.1:0-279 GCF_000517525.1 Limulus polyphemus
AAAAAGACACAAGATTTAACGATACTGTGTACTGTCAATAAGAAGACACAATATTCAAAGATAATATGTACTGTCACTAAGAAAACACAAGATTTAACAATAAAGTGTCCTGTCAATAAGAAGACACAAGATTTAACGATACTGTGTACTCTCAATAAGAAGACACATGATTTAACGATACTGTGTACTGTCAATAAGAAGACATAATATTCAACGATAATGTGTACTGTCAGTAAAAAAACACGAGATTTAACAATAATGTGTCCTGTCAATAAGAAG
>NW_013888006.1:0-278 GCF_000517525.1 Limulus polyphemus
CAATAAGAAGACCCAAGATTTAACGATACTGTGTACTATCAATAACAAGCCATAAGATTTAAGGATACTGTGTACTATCAATAACAAGCCACAAGATTTTACGATTATGTGTAATGTCAATAAGAAGACACAAGATTTAAAAATACTGTGTATTGTCAATAAGAAGACACAAGATTTAACAATACTGTGTACAGTCAATAAGAAGACACAAGATTTAACAATACTATGTACTATCAAAAAGAAGACAAGATTTAACAATACTGTATACTATCACTAAC
>NW_013888007.1:0-345 GCF_000517525.1 Limulus polyphemus
CAGATAGAGTATACAGAGATACAAATATCTACCAGAAGAATTCAGATAGAGTATACAGAGATACAAATATCTACCAGAAGAATTCAGATAGAGTATAAGATACAAATATCTACCAGAAGAATTCAGATAGAGTATAAGATACAAATATCTACCAGAAGAATTCAGATAGAGTATAAGATACAAATATCTACCAGAAGAATTCAGATAGAGTGTAAGATATACAGAGATACAAATATCTACCAGAAGAATTCAGATAGAGTGTAAGATATACAGATATACTCTATCTGAATTCTTCTGGTAGATATTTGTATAAGATTACAAATATCTACCAGAAGAATTCAGATA
>NW_013888008.1:0-278 GCF_000517525.1 Limulus polyphemus
CCAACACTGGTAGAAGATGTGAAGGTTTGAGTTATATCACAGAGAGATGTGGGCCATTCAGTATCCACGACCCCTGATATGTCTTGGAGCGTAGCAAGTGGCCAACACTGGTAGAAGATGTGAAGGTTTGGGTTATATCACAGAGAGATGTGGGCCATTCAGTATCCACGACCCCTGATGTGTCTTGGAGCGTAGCAAGTGGCCAACACTGGTAGATGATGTGAAGGTTTGGATTATATCGCAGAGAGATGTGGGCCATTCAGTATCCACGACCCCTG
>NW_013888009.1:0-278 GCF_000517525.1 Limulus polyphemus
CTTGGGCTCTCGACTAGACTCCACATGAACTTGTTGGTCTTTAACAGATTTAAGTTTGGGTCTGGACTAGACTCCACATGGACTTCTTGGTTTTTTGACATATTTAAGTTGGGGTCTGGACTAGACTCCACATGGACTTCTTGGTCTTTTAACAGATTTAAGTTGGGCTCTGGACTAGACTCCACATGGACTTCTTGGTCTTTAACAGATTTAAGTTGGGCTCTGGACTAGACTCCACATGGACTTCTTGGCCTTTAATAAATTTAAGTTGAGCTCTC
>NW_013888010.1:0-457 GCF_000517525.1 Limulus polyphemus
GAAACAGGAGTGTGTTCTAGATTACGTTATAATTCAAACACGTTACACATCAAACAGGAGTGTGTTCTAGATTACGTTATAATTCAAACACATTATACATCAAACAGGAGTGTGTTCTAGATTACGTTATAATTCAAACACATTATACATCAAACAGGAGTGTGTTCTAGATTACACTATAATTCAGACACGTTACACATCAAACAGGAGTGTGTTCTAGATTACACTATAATTCAAACACGTCACACATCAAACAGGAGTGTGTTCTAAATTACGTTATGTGTAACGTGTTTGAATTATAACGTAATCTAGAACACACTCCTGTTTGATGTGTAACGTGTTTGAATTATAACGTAATCTAGAACACACTCCTGTTTGATGTGTAACGTGTTTGAATTATCCAAACAGGAGTGTGTTCTAGATTACGTTATAATTCAGACACGTTACACATCAAACA
>NW_013888011.1:0-280 GCF_000517525.1 Limulus polyphemus
AAAAGACCTACCAGTCACTATCCATCTGTAATAAAAGACCTACCAGCCACTATCCGTCTCTAATAAAATACCTTTCATTTATTATCTATCTATAATAAAATACCTACCAGCCACTATCTATCTATAATAAAACACCTACCAGTCAATATCCATCTATAATAAAACACCTAACAGTTACTATCCTTCTATAAGAAACATCTATCAGTCACTATCCATGTATAATAAAACACCTACCAGTCACTATCCATCTGTATTTAAAGACCATACCAGCCACTATCCA
>NW_013888012.1:0-278 GCF_000517525.1 Limulus polyphemus
GGTGTAACTCTAGTTACTAGAATTTATAACCAACTTACACTTCTTTAGCCTTACTTGGTACAACTACTCAATGAACAACTAGATGTAACTATAGTTTTCGAAATTATAACCACCATACTCATCTTTAGCCTTACTTGGTACAACTACTACATAAACACCTAGGTGTAACTATTGTTATCGAATTTATAACCATCATACTCATCTTTAGCCTTACTTGGTACAACTACTACATAAACACCTAGGTGTAACTATTGTTATCGAATTTATAACCATCATAC
>NW_013888013.1:0-628 GCF_000517525.1 Limulus polyphemus
TGATCTTACATTAATGTGTTATTATGTACTCCCTAAATTAACCAACTCTAGCTCAACATGTTCATGTAAAGGTAGTCTGGTTTCTACCATCATCTTGATCTTACATTAATGTGTTATTATGTACTCCCTAAATTAACCAACTCTAGCTATGAACATGTTGAGCTAGAGTTGGTTAATTTAGGGAGTATATAATAACACATTAATGTAATATCAAGATGATGGTAGAAACCAGACTACCTTTACATGAACATGTTGAGCTAGAGTTGGTTAATTTAGGGAATACATAATAACACATTAATATAAGATCAAGATGATGGTAGAAACCAGACTACCTTTACATGAACATGTTGATAAAGGTAGTCTGGTTTCTACCATCATCTTGATCTTACATTAATGTGTTATTATATACTCCCTAAATTAACCAACTCTAGCTCAACATGTTCATATAAAGGTAGTCTGGTTTCTACCATCATCTTGATCTTACATTAATGTGTTATTATGTACTCCTTAAATTAACCAACTCTAGCTCAACATGTTCATGTAAAGGTAACTTGGTTTCTACCATCATCTTGATCTTATATTAATGTGTTATTATATACTCCCTAAATTAACCAACTCTAGCTCAACA
>NW_013888014.1:0-399 GCF_000517525.1 Limulus polyphemus
ACTCAGTTACTAATAACTGACACTGTAATAATTTTGATATCCAGTTACTAATAACTGACACTGTAGTAATTTTGATATTCAGTTACTAATAACTGACACTGTAGTAATTTTGACATCCAGTTACTAATAACTGACACTGTAATAATTTTGATATCCAGTTAGTAATAACTGATACTGTAGTAATTTTGACATCCAGTTACTAATAAATGACACTGTAGTAATTTTTACGTCCAGTTACTAATAACTGACACTGTATTAATTTTGATATCCAGTTACTAATAACTGACACTGTAGTAATTTTCACATCCAGTTACTAATAACTGACACTGGGATATCAAAATTACTACAGTGTCAGTTGTTAGTAACTGGATATCAAAATTATTAAGTTACTAATAACTG
>NW_013888015.1:0-276 GCF_000517525.1 Limulus polyphemus
TGTAAGTAGGTACGTTAGACCAAGAGTTACATATCCAGACTGACATGATGTCCTCGTACAATATGAGATCATACTGTAAGTAGGTACATTACACCAAGAGTTACATATCCAGACTGACATGATGTCCTGGTACAGTATGAGATCATACTGTAAGTAGGTACGTTAGACCAACAGTTACATATCCAGACTGACATGATGTCCTCGTACAATACGAGATCATACTGTAAGTAGGTACGTTAGACCAACAGTTACATGTCCAGACTGACCTGGACTGAC
>NW_013888016.1:0-278 GCF_000517525.1 Limulus polyphemus
CGGTAACTATAGATACACCTAGGTGTTTTTGGAGTAGTTGTACCAAGTTAGGCTACAGATGAGTATGGTGGTTATAAATACAGTAACTAGAGTTAACCTAGGTGTTCATAGAGTAGTTGTACCAAGTAAGGCTAAAGATGAGTATGGTGGTTATAAATTGTGTAACTAGAGTTACGCCTAGGTGTTCGTGGAGTTGTTGTACCAAATAACTCTAAAGATGAGTATGGGGTTATAAATTTGTTAACCAGAGTTACAGCTAGGTATTCGTGGAGTGGTTG
>NW_013888017.1:0-277 GCF_000517525.1 Limulus polyphemus
CCAATAAAAGATATTCCATATTACAAGCAGATGGTTTCCTTTGTGTCAGTAGTGATTGCAAACATTTGCAAAATTATTTTCCCAGCAGATCCAAATCAACTTATGGACATGCTTATCGATTACCAAAAATGCATTGTTAAGAGTGAGATGATGTCCAGCTTAAACCTTTGTCATGACATTTGCAAAATGCAGAAGACATTGAGTGGAAATTCAATACAAAAAATGTGCTGATGGCCTTGTTATGTCGCCATTTTCATTTGAGACAAGTAGAGGCCTT
>NW_013888018.1:0-452 GCF_000517525.1 Limulus polyphemus
CAACAAACGACTTGCAGACTAATTCATCCGCCAGATGAATCCACTGACAACAGACGACTTGCAGACTAACTCATCAGCCAGTTGAATCCACTGACAACAGGCGACTTACAGACTAACTCAACAGCCAGATGAAAATAGTGACAACAACCGACTTGCAGACTAACTCATCAGCCAGATGAAAAGAGTGACAACAAACGACTTGCAGACTAACTCATCCGCCAGATGAATCCACTGACAACAGACGACTTGCAGACTAACTCATCAGCCAGTTGAATCCACTGACAACAGGCGACTTACAGAGTAACTCATCAGCCAGATGAAAATAGTGACAATAAACGACTTGCAGACTAACTCATCAGCCAGATGAATCCACTGACAACAGGCGACTTACAGACTAACTCATCAGCCAGATGAATCCATTGACAACAGACTGACTAGTCAGATGAAAATAG
>NW_013888019.1:0-278 GCF_000517525.1 Limulus polyphemus
GTGTAGTGAAGAATGTTTATGTATGAATGGGATGTTGTATTGCAGTGAAGAATGCCTATGTATAGCTTGGATGTTGTATTGTAGGGAAGAATGCCTATGTATAGCTTGGATGTTGTATTGTCGTGAATAATGTTTATGTATGAATGGGATGTTGTATTGCAGTGAAGAATGCCTATGTATAGCTTGGATGTTGTGTTGTAATGAAGAATGTTTATGTATGAATTGGTTGTTGTATTGCAGTGAAGAATACCTATGTATAGCTTGGATGTTGTATTGTA
>NW_013888020.1:0-278 GCF_000517525.1 Limulus polyphemus
ATACAAGATTTAACGATACTGTGTACTGTCAATAAGAAGACACAATATTTAACTATACTGTGTACTGTCAATAAGAAGACACAAGATTTAACAATACTGTGTACTCTCAGTAAGAAGACAGAAGATTTAACTATACTGTGTACTGTCAATAAGAAGACACAAGATTTAACGATACTGTGTACTGTCAATAAGAAGACACAAGATTTAACGATACTGGGTACTTTCAATAAGAAGACACCAGATTTAACGATACTGTGTACTGTCAATAAGAAGACCAA
>NW_013888021.1:0-278 GCF_000517525.1 Limulus polyphemus
CCCAGGCTGAAAATAAATACGTGAACTCAATAGGTATCCGTTTTCTTTGATATGAGGACTTCTTAACTTTCGTGAAGCAGCATGGTTGACATGACGACTTCTTAATTTTCGTGTGAAGCAGCATGGTTGATAGGACGACTTCTTAACTTTAGTGTGAAGCAGCATGGTTGATATGACGACTTCTTAATTTTCGTGTGAAGCAGCATGGTTGCTATAACGACTTCTTGACTTTAGTGTGAAACAGTATGGTTGATATGACGACTTATTAATTTTCGTGT
>NW_013888022.1:0-537 GCF_000517525.1 Limulus polyphemus
GTTAAATGTTGTGTCTTCTTATTGACTTGTATCTTCTTATTGACAGTTCACAGTATCGTTAAATATTGTGTATTCTTATTGACAGTACACAGTATTGTTAAATCTTGTACTATGTACTGTCAATAAGAAGAAACAAGATTTAACGATACTGTGTACTGTCAATAAGAATACACAATATTTAAAGATACTGTGTACTGTCAATAAGAAGATACAATATTTAACGATATTGTGTCCTGTCAATAAGAAGACACAAGATTTAACATCGTTAAATCTTGTGTCTTCTTATTGACAGGACACAGTATCGTTAAATATTGTGTATTCTTATTGACAGTACGAAATATGTTTAAATCTTGTGTCTTCTTATTGAGAGGACACAGTATCGTTAAATCTTGTGTCTTTTTATTGATAGTACTCAGTATTTTTAAATCGTGTGTCTTCTTATTGACAGTACACAGTTTTGTTAAATCTTGTGTTTTCTTATTGAAAGTACACAGTATCGTTAAATTTTGTGTCTTCTTATTGACAGTACACATTATC
>NW_013888023.1:0-278 GCF_000517525.1 Limulus polyphemus
ATGTTCATGGTTACGAAAGACAACTGTTGTACAGGTATTAAGTTGATGATCAACTCTCTTGTTAAGGTGATGAACTTATAGTTACGAAATATAACTGTAGTACTAAGTTGATGATCAACTCTCTTGTTGAGATCATATGTTCATGGTTACGAAAGACAACTGTTGTACAGGTATTAAGTTGATGATCAACTCTATTGTTGAGATGATGAGTTCACGGTTACGAAACAAACTGTTCTACTGGTACTAAGTTGATAATCAACTCTCTTGTTGAGATCATG
>NW_013888024.1:0-303 GCF_000517525.1 Limulus polyphemus
CTCCAATAGTTAGGAGTATTAACCTTTATTACATCGTAACACTCCAATAGTTAGGAGTATTAACCTTTATTACATCGTAACACTCCTATAGTTAGGTGTATAAACCTTCATTACATTGTAACACGCCTAGAGTTAGGTGTATAAACCTTCATTATATTGTAACACTCCTGTAGTTAGGAGTATAAACCTTCATTACATTGTAACACTCCTGTAGTTGGGAGTATAAACCTTCACTACATCGTAACACTCCAATAGTTAGGAGTATTAACCTTCATTACCATCGTAACACTCCTATAGTTAGGA
>NW_013888025.1:0-278 GCF_000517525.1 Limulus polyphemus
CATAAGAAGACACAAGATTTAACGATACTGTGTACTGTCAATAAGAAGACAAAAGATTGAACGATACTGTGTACTGTCAATAAAAGACAAAGATTTAACGATACTGTGTACTGTCAATAAGAAGACACAAGATTTAACGATACTGTGTACTGTCAATAAGAAGACACAAAATTTAACGATACTGTGTACTGTCAATAAGAAGACACAATATTCAACGATAATGTGTACTGTCAATAAGAAGACACAAGATTTAACGATACTGTGTACTGTCAATAAGA
>NW_013888026.1:0-546 GCF_000517525.1 Limulus polyphemus
GTACCTTGCTAATAAGTTTCAATAACAGCGTCAAGGTATATCTATAATGTAGAGCTGATGCTAATAAATTGCAATAACAGCGTCATCAGCTCTACACAAGGTACATCTATAAACGCTGCTACTGAAACTTATGTAGAGCTGATGTTAATAAGTTTCAATAACAGCGTCAAGGTACATCTATACTGTATAGCTGATGCTAATAAGTTTCAATAACAGCGTCAAGGTACATCTATACTGTATAGCTGATGTTAACAAGGTACATCTATAAACGCTGATACTGAAACTTATTAGCATCAGCTCTACATTATAGATGTACCTTGACGCTGTTAATGAAACTTATTAACATCAGCTCTACATTATAGATGTACCTTGACGCTGTTATTGAAATTTATTAACATCAGCTATACATTATAGATGTATCTTGACGCTGTTATTGAAACTTATTAGCATCAGCTATACAGTATAGACGTACCTTGAAGCTGTTATTGAAACTTATTAACATCAGCTTTACATTATAGATGTACCTTGACGCTGTTATTGAAACTT
>NW_013888027.1:0-278 GCF_000517525.1 Limulus polyphemus
CAAATGTATTTACTGGTTATTCTATTCTATACATACCTTGTAACGTGTGGTGATATATTTTAATATAGAAGTATATTTACTGGTTAGTCTATTCTATACATACCTTGTAACGTGTGGTGATATATTTTAATATACAAATGTATTTACTGGATATTCTATTCTATACATACCTTGTAACGTGTGGTGATATATTTTAATATACAAATGTATTTACTGGTTATTCTATTCTATACATACCTTGTAACGTGTGGATGCATTCCACAAGGTAAAAATGGAAG
>NW_013888028.1:0-334 GCF_000517525.1 Limulus polyphemus
TCTGTTGTATGTTATCTATGTAAATATGATAGTACTGTCTGTTGTATGTTATCTATATAAATATAATAGTAGTGTCTGTTGTATGTTATCTATATAAATATGATAGTACTGTCTGTTGTATGTTACTTATATAAATATAATAGTACTGTCTGTTGTATGTTATCTATGTAAATATGATAGTACTGTCTGTTGTATGTTATCTATATAAATATAATAGTACTGTCTGGTGTATGTTATCTATGTAAATATGATATTACTGTCTCTTGTATGTTACTTATAAAAATATAATGGTACTGTCTGTTGTATGTTATCTATATAAATATGATAGTACTGT
>NW_013888029.1:0-277 GCF_000517525.1 Limulus polyphemus
ATTCGGAAAGTCACGTCCTGAGAGACGATCCACTATGTCATATGGGCCTTACCGTGGAGAAGACCACTTAGGAGACTTCCCTTTTGTCTTCCAGGGATTATACAACCACACCTTGTCTCCTGGTACAAAGCTAATTTCAGTAGATCTCGTATCATAACATAGCTTCATGGAATCAGCAGACGTTTTCAACTTTGAATGCACTTGATGGTGAATATCATCCATTCTTTCCGATAACACTTTCACAAACTCTGACACATTCTCAGGCAACTCTTCATAA
>NW_013888030.1:0-277 GCF_000517525.1 Limulus polyphemus
GAGCACCTTTCACTGGTAGAACTCACTCATCCAAACCTTACCTTCGTTCTAGAGCACCTTTCACAGGTAGAACTCACTCATCCAAACCTTACCTTCGTTCTAGAGCACCTTTCACTGGTAGAACTCACTCATCCAAACCTTACCTTTGTTCTAGAGCACCTTTCACAGGTAGAACTCACTCATCCAAACCTTACCTCGTTCTGAATCACCTTTCACTGGTAGAACTCACTCATCCAAACCTTACACTCGTTCTGAATCACCTTTCACTGGTAGAACT
>NW_013888031.1:0-466 GCF_000517525.1 Limulus polyphemus
GGGTATACTTTGTAAAGTATTCACTGCAACAGATGCTACGGTACAGCATGTACAGTAATGATAGCACCAGAGGTTAGGGTATACTTTGTAAAGTATTCACTGCAACAGATGCTACGGTACAGCATGTACAGTAATGAAAGTACCAGAGGTTAGGGTAGTTGTAGAGTATTCACTGCAACAGAAGTTACGTACAGCATGGTACAGTAATGACAGCACCTGAGGTTAGGGTATACTTTGTAGAGTATTCACTGCAACAGATGCTACGGTACAGCATGGTACAGTAGTGATAGCCCCAGAGGTTAGGGTATACTTTGTAGAGTATTCACTGCAACAGAGGTTACGGTACAGCATGGTACAGTAATGATAGCCCAGAGGTTAGGGTATACTTTGTATAGTATTCGCTGCAACAGATGCTACGGTACAGCATGGTACAGTAATGATAGCCCCAGAGGTTAGGGTATACCTT
>NW_013888032.1:0-278 GCF_000517525.1 Limulus polyphemus
CGGTGAGACAGAGAAGTGACTTGTGAATAAACAGCCCAATAAATTACTGAAACAAAACTAATAAGAGATAGTTGGTGAAGTAAGATATAGAAACTTGTGAATAAACAGCCCAATAAATTACTGGAACAAAACTAATAAGAGATAGTAAGTGAAGTAAGATATAGAAATGGTGAGACAGAGAAGTGACTTGTGAATAAACAGCCCAATAAATTACTGGAACAAAACTAATAAGAGATAGTAAGTGAAGTAAGATATAGAAATGGTGAGACAGAGAAGTG
>NW_013888033.1:0-276 GCF_000517525.1 Limulus polyphemus
AATAAACAGTTATATTCTAATATATCAATAATAAACAACTATCTTCTAATATATTAATAATAAACAGTTATATTATAATATATTAATAATAAACAGTTATATTCTAATATATTAATAATAAACAGTTATATTCTAATATATTAATAATAAACAGTTATATTCTAATATATTAATAATAAACAACTATCTTCTAATATATTAATAATAAACAGTTATATTATAATATATTAATAATAACAATTATATTATAATATATTAATAATAAACAGTTATATT
>NW_013888034.1:0-624 GCF_000517525.1 Limulus polyphemus
AGATATGAATCTCAGTAATAGGAGTGATCCAGTGCGAAGGAAGCCACAAGAATTCGATGGGAAGGCACCGTGGCAAGCATATAGAGCACAGTTTGAGTTACTGGCAGAGATGAATGGATGGACAGAGGAGCAGAAAGCTGTATATCTGGCAATGAGCTTGAAGGGACAACCACTGGAAATACTTGGACAGTTGACAGCAGCCGACAGACACAACTATAGAGCACTGGTTCCTCAGATGTCCTTGCTCCCCTTAGTTCCAACAGCCTTTCCTGCTGTATCATCTCCCCTGTGCTGAAGTTTCAACATTGAGCTCTCTTGTGCCCAGGTTTGTTACAGTGCCAGCAAAGTCCCTCAAACTTCTCTGAAAGCTGATCTTTTCTGGCCTTGAATCCAGATGACTGTACCAACCTCGGTGCCTCTGTGCTGGACTTAACTCTCGTCCTGAACCTGGCCCTGTAGACTTCTGACTGGTTTTGGGTTCCATACCTGAGTTCTAGAGCCGACGCCAGTGTAAGAAAAATACCACCAATAAGTCAGCTTCGGGAAACCAGTAGTGGTTGGTGCTAAGGGACGCCCACCAACCTCCATCGTGAAAGTCCCAACAGCTAAGTGTAAAATGGCAAG
>NW_013888035.1:0-402 GCF_000517525.1 Limulus polyphemus
TACATTGTGGATAATCCTTTAGATAGAATACATTGTGGATAATCCTTTAGACAGAATACATAGTGGATAATCCTTTAGACAGAATACATAGTGGATAATCCTTTAGATAGAATACTTAGTGGATAATTCTTTAGACAGAATACATAGTGGATAATCCTTTAGATAGAATACATAGTGGATAATCCTTTAGACAGAATACATTGTGGATAATCCTTAGACAGAATACATTGTAAAGGATTATCCACTGTCTAAAGGATTATCCACTAAGTATTCTATCATTATCCACTATGTATTCCTTTAGATAGAATACATTGTGGATAATCCTTTAGATAGAATACACTGTGGATAATCCTTTAGATAGAGTACATAGTGGATAATCCGTTAGACAGAATACATAGTGGA
>NW_013888036.1:0-280 GCF_000517525.1 Limulus polyphemus
CGTGATACTTATAGAAATGCCCCCAGTGGCACAGCGGTATGTCTGCGGACTTACAACGCTAGAAACCGGGTTTCGATACCCGTGGTGGGCAGAGCACAGATAGCCCTTGTGTAGCTTTGTGCATAATTAAAAAAACAAACAAACAAACAAACTTACAGAAATTAAAAAATATCTTCTTTTACTCGATCTTCTTACAACACCACCAACACACTGCAATTTCTAATCCATATATCCAGAGTATATATAAAAAAAAACAAAAAAACAAGTACATATCATGACG
>NW_013888037.1:0-279 GCF_000517525.1 Limulus polyphemus
CCAGCTATTTTCGCTAGAATAAACCAGCTATTGTCGCTAGAGTAAACCAGCTATTGTCGCTAGAATAGACCAGCTATTGTCGCTAGAGTAAACCAGTTATTGTCGCTAGAGTAAATCAGCTATTGTCGCTAGAATAAACCAGCTATTCTCGCTAGAGTAAACCAGCTGTTGTCGCTAGATATTGTCGCTAGAGTAAACCAGCTATTGTCGCTAGAATAAACCAGCTATTCTCGCTAGAGTAAACCAGCTGTTGTCGCTAGATATTGTCGCTAGAGTAAA
>NW_013888038.1:0-278 GCF_000517525.1 Limulus polyphemus
AATATGCTAAACAATGTTTCAGAATGTCTAAGGATTCAGCATGGACCTGTTTTTAATGTGCTAAGCTATGGTTCAAAATGGCTAAGGTTTGACCATGGACCTGTTTTTAATGTGCTTGGCTATGGTTAAGAATGTATAAGGATTGACCATGGATCTGTTTTTAATGTGCTGGGCTATGGTTCAGAATGTCTAAGGTTTTAGCATGGACCTGTTTTTAATATGCTAGGCCATGGTTCCGAATGTCTAAGGATTCAGCACGGACCTGTTTTTAAGGTGCT
>NW_013888039.1:0-476 GCF_000517525.1 Limulus polyphemus
ATCTATATACAAGATACACAAATATGCATCTCACCATGTCATACCATCTAATGTCTACATACAACATACATCGATATGCATCTCACCATGTCATACCATCTAATGTCTACATACAACATACATCAATATACATCTCACCATATCATACCATCTGATGGCTACATACAACATACATCAATATGCATCTCACCATGTCATACCATCTAATGTCTACATACAACATATTATCAATATGCATCTCACCATATCATACCATCTAATGTCTACGTACAACATACATCAATATGCATCTCACCATGTCATACCATCTACTGTCTACATACAACATATTATCAATATGCATCTCACCATGTCATGCCATCTAATGTCTACATACAACATAGCATATTGATGTATGTTGTATGTAGACATTAGATGGTATGATATGGTGAGATGCATATTGATAAATGGTGAGATATCATACCATCTAATGTCTA
>NW_013888040.1:0-277 GCF_000517525.1 Limulus polyphemus
CGACTAGTATTTTGTAAAATACAGTCACATTTCAATTATTACATATGTATATAGATTATTGCTATTTTGAAATAAGGTCTTAAACATATTTTCCCTAAAACATAGAACACTAGATAAAGAAGTAAAGCAAACAATTATCTCTTCTAGTTACGACCTTTGTACTTGGTTGCTAAGCCTTTAAATATTTTGCACGTGGAAGATATGAAACAAAATATTTTTTTTAGGTTTTATATATACATTTGAATAATTAAAAAATCATAACTTACTTCATCGATAC
>NW_013888041.1:0-277 GCF_000517525.1 Limulus polyphemus
TGTATAGTTATCAAGGTCACAGTTGATATTGTACAGATGTATTATTACCAAGGTCACAGTTGATATTGTACAGATGTATATTTACCAAGGTCACAGTAGATAATGTACAGATGTATATTTACCAAGGTCAAAGTTGATATTGTACAGATGTATATTTACCAAGGTCACAGTAGATAATGTACAGATGTATATTTGCCAAAGTCACAATTGATATTGTACAGATGTATATTTATCAAGGTCACAGTTGATATTGTACAGATGTATATTTGCCAAAGTC
>NW_013888042.1:0-277 GCF_000517525.1 Limulus polyphemus
GTGCCTACTGTTTCGCTTGACTCAATTATCTATCTATTCAATGCCGCAGGTTTTTCTCGCCAAGCTTATATACTAAAAAAAAGGGCGGCTCGAATGCACTCGGGCCTTCATGATCATTCGAGAAATTTCAGCGTGCATGCTCTCAGCATCACGCGACTTTCGCTGTCATATCACTACCTCTTCCTTAGTATTGTTCGTCCCGAACAATAGCCACTTACATTAAACCAATAGATAATTAATAATAACTGAATTAATGTACATAATTTACAAACACAAA
>NW_013888043.1:0-525 GCF_000517525.1 Limulus polyphemus
AAAAAAGGTTTAATTCTGGAACTACTAATTAGTCTAGACAAATAAATAAATACAATTATAGATAATTATGTCATTTACTTTTTTCCCCTGTCTTTCTGTAATGTGTATTAATTTCTACCTTTTAATTGTGGGATTATTCATGACAGTGTTTTAGTCAGAAAGCATGTGTGCATCATGTTTCAAGTGATAATCTCAATTTTGCCCCACATAAAGCATGTGTGAGTCTCGTTTCATGTGATAATGTCAGTGTAACCCCACATAAAGCATGTGTGAGTCTCGTTTCATGTGATAATGTCAGTGTAACCCCACATAAAGCATGTAAGTCTTGTTTCATGTGATAATGTCAGTGTAACCTCACATAAAGCATGTGTGAGTCTTGTTTCATGTGATAATGTCAGTGTAACCCCACATAAAGCATGTGTAAGTCTCGTTTCATGTGATAATGTCAGTGTAACCCCACATAAAGCATGTATGAGTCTCGTTTCATGTTATAATCTCAGTGTAACCCCACATAAAGCATGTGCG
>NW_013888044.1:0-277 GCF_000517525.1 Limulus polyphemus
TATTATAGGAACTGTTGTTTTATGCATTGTTTTAACTTTTATTTGTTAGATTTTGTAGAAGAAATTCTAAGAACTTTTGTTTTATGTATTGTTTTAACTTTTAGTTGTTAGGTGTTGTGGAAGAAAGTCTATTGTTTTAGCTTTTATTTGTTAGGTGTTGTGGAAGATATTATAGGAACTTTTGTTTTATATATTGTTTTAACTTTTAGTTGTTAGGTGTTGTGGAAGAAATTCTAGGAACTTTTGTTTTATGTATTGTTTTAACTTTTACTTTTTT
>NW_013888045.1:0-554 GCF_000517525.1 Limulus polyphemus
GTATTAAATAGGACCTAATAGCTAGTATTGTTCTATGACCCACTGTTGACTTTAGTCAGCAGCAAATGTGTTTATTAACTCATCTATTTACAACATATCTTCATTGGTTTCCTCATGTCCGAGTGGATTAAATAGATCCAATAACAATTATCGTTCAATGACCCACTGTTGACTTTAGTCTGCAACCAGTTTGTTGTTGTAAATATATGAGTTAATTGATACTAGCTATTGGGTCATATTTAATCCAGTCGGTCTTAAATAAACACATGTCGATATGTTCCATAACCCACTGTTGATTTTAGTCTGTAGCCAGTTTGGTAATTAACTCATATATTTACAACATATCTACATGTGTTTGTTTAAGACCCACTGGATTAAATAGGACCCAATAGCTAGTATCGTTCCATAACCCACTGTTGATTTTAGTCTGTAGAAAGTTTGTTAATTAACTCATATATTTACAACATATCTACATGTGTTTGTTTAAGACCGATTGGATTAAATAGGACCCAATGGCTAGTATCGTTCTGTCACCCACTGTTGACTTTAGTCTG
>NW_013888046.1:0-277 GCF_000517525.1 Limulus polyphemus
AAGGAAATAGCTTACAATGTCTGAATTGATAAAGTAAATAAAACATAATTGCGTATCTTCATGGGTGTATCTAATCAGGAGTATTGTCGTTAAATGAAGGAAATGACTTACAATGTCTGAATTAATAAAGTAAATAAAACATAATTGCGTATCTTCATGGGTGTATCTAATCAGGAGTATTGTCGTTAAATGAAGGAAATGACTTACAATGTCTGAATTAATAAAATAAATGAAAACGGAATGGCATTTATTAATCTTATATTACCGTGAAACTCTG
>NW_013888047.1:0-277 GCF_000517525.1 Limulus polyphemus
GTAGTCTGGTATTTATAAGATGGTCACAACGTGACGGGACAATGTGTGTGTAGGTAATAAGTAATTGAACTGCAGTCAGAGATAGACGTATTATTGAAGTCGAGCTCGTGAGACGTGAATTATAGTTTGTTATAGCGCGACTGTTGAAGTTAAGTGTATCGTAAAGTTATATTTAGAAAGAATAAACCAGTTTTATCAAGTAAGGACTTGTGTCGCTAAAGTTTCGTCGGAACGAAGTTACGGAAAGTTAATTAACAAACGGAGACGTAACAATATG
>NW_013888048.1:0-278 GCF_000517525.1 Limulus polyphemus
AAAAATACCATTATAGAAAGTCATTAAAATATAGCGTAAGAAACACTAAAAATACCTCTATCAAAGTCGAAAATATCTAGTCTAAGAAGGCCTAAAAAGACAGTTATGAAAGTCGAAAAAATCGAGTGGACGAAAACTAAAAACACGTTTTCAAAGTCAAAAATATCTAGTTGAAAACTGACTAAAAGGACCTTTATCAATGTCAACAAACACTGGAGGAAGGAAGACCAAAAGTCCGTTATAACAGTCGACCAAATATAGTTGAAAATTGACTAAAA
>NW_013888049.1:0-278 GCF_000517525.1 Limulus polyphemus
GCATGTGACATGTATATATATCATGCGCTCTAATATTATGTTTCACCCAGCTAGTGTATCGTTAATAACGCACACGCATGTGACATGTATATATATCATGCGCTCTAATATTATGTTTCACCCAGCTAGTGTATCGTTAATAACGCACACGCATGTGACATGTATATAAATCATGCGTTCTAACATTATGTTTCACCCAGCTAGTGTATCGTTAATAACGCAAACGCATGTTCTAATATTATGTATCACCCAGCTAGTGTATTGTTAATAACGCACAC
>NW_013888050.1:0-278 GCF_000517525.1 Limulus polyphemus
AATAATAGTTATTAAACCAACATTTAGTTAATAGTAGTTATTAGACCAACATGTAGTTAATAGTAGTTATTAGACCAACATGTAGTTTATAATAGTTATTAGACCAACATGTAGTTAATAATAGTTATTTGACCAACATGTAGTTAATAATTGTCATTAAACCAACATTTAGTTTATAGTAGTTATTAGACCAACATTTAGTTAATAATAGTTATTAGACCAACATTTAGTTAATAGTAGTTATTAGACCAACATTAATTAATAATAGTCATTAGACC
>NW_013888051.1:0-436 GCF_000517525.1 Limulus polyphemus
GATTTAACAAAACTATGTACTGTCAATAAGAAGACACACGATTTAACAATACTGTGTACTATCAATAAAAAACATCGTTAAATCTTGTGTCTTCTTATTGACAGTACACAGTATCGTTAAATCTTGTACAGTATCGTTAAATCTTTTGTCCTCTTTTTTGACAGTACACAGTATTGCTAAATCGTGTGTCTTGTTATTGACAGTACACAGTTTTGTTAAATCCTGTGTCTTCTTATTGAAAGACACAGTATTGTTAAATCTTTTGTCTTCTTATTGACAGTACACAGTATAGTTAAATCTTGTGTCTTCTTTTTGACAGTACATAGTATTGTTAAATCTTGTGTCATCTTATTGAGAGTACACAGTATCGTTAAATCTTGTGTCTTCTAATTGACATTACACATTGTACTGTCAATAAGAAGACACAAAATTTAAC
>NW_013888052.1:0-278 GCF_000517525.1 Limulus polyphemus
AGACAGTGTTTTAGTGAGGCCTAACATAAGAGTAGACTAATTTAGTAACTTGTCCCAACGGTGTTCATCTCAGGCCTCGGCTTATGAATTAGTAGCCTCTCTTCTATTTGGTGGTTCTGTTCATCATCGTGCTAAGATATTAAACCAGTTGGAATGAACAACAATGCCACGTTTTCTTAGTGTATGTTTAAGTACACTTGACTTAATGGCAGATCTTGGCTTGGCATGTTCTTTTATTCATGTTAAATGTTTTATTTTAGTGTGACTAATGTATCCTT
>NW_013888053.1:0-294 GCF_000517525.1 Limulus polyphemus
ACTCTACCAGTACAAACAAAACATCTGTAACTTGCTTGGGTTTATAAATAAAGTATATTACATTACTCTACTAGTACACCCAAAACATCTGTAACTTGTTTGGGTTTATAAATAAAGTATATTATATTACTCTATTAGTACACTCAAAACATCTGTAACTTAGATGGATTTATAAATAAAGTATATTATATTACTCTACTGGTACACCCAAAACATCTGTAACTTAGTTGGGTTTATAAATAAAGTATATTATATTACTCTACCAGTACAAACAAAACATCTGTAACTTGCTTG
>NW_013888054.1:0-414 GCF_000517525.1 Limulus polyphemus
TAATTAACAGAACATTACTAGTATAGGTAACAGAACTTTACTAGTATAATTAACAGAACATTACTAGTATAGGTAACAGGAAATTAGTAGTATAGGTAACAGAAAATTACTAGTATAGGTAACAGATCATTACTAGTATAATTAACAGAACATTACTAGTATAATCAACAGAACATTACTAATATAGGTAACAGGAAATTACTAGTATAATTAACAGAACATTACTAGTATAATTAACAAAACATTACTAGTATAATTAACAGAACATTACTAGTATATAGAACATTACTAGTATAGGTAACAGAAAATTACTAGTATAATTAACAGAACATTACTAGTATAGGTAACAGAAAATTACTAGTATACGTAACAGTAATGTTCCTAGTATAATTAACAGAACATTACTAGTATAGG
>NW_013888055.1:0-276 GCF_000517525.1 Limulus polyphemus
AATGGACATCCTTTCATCGAAATTCCCAATATTTATTCCATAATCCTATATCAAAATAGGCGAGCTTCGATTTTTCTTTTTTACTTCAGGTATAATAAACAAAAGTAGGGCTTTAAATATAAGATTATTCAACCCAAATCAGCCACATCTAACATATCATGACGTCTTATTACAAAATAAACCGCTCCTTTTGGATTATTTTTACTCTGAATGAGCGAAAGTTCTATTTTATTTAGCTTTTGACGCGACATAATACTTTTCGTTAACGTTATAATG
>NW_013888056.1:0-278 GCF_000517525.1 Limulus polyphemus
GTAAATTCTAGTGTAAAAAGTTTCATAGTCATAAATTCAAAGGATTCTTACAAAAAGTAAACTGATACCAAGTTTACAAACTTACCTTATAGAAAACATTCACTAACATGAATCGGTAAAAGGAGCAAATACAAACTACGGAAAAAAGGTAAAATTCTTTCATTTTCAGAGCTTCCTTTTGGTGACACATGAAGTTTAACATCATCATTACTGTACGGTTGTTCGTCATCAACGTTCACATTGGCTGAATCTTCTTCCAATGATTCACATACTTTTTA
>NW_013888057.1:0-278 GCF_000517525.1 Limulus polyphemus
GGCTAAGGGTTAGATGATTAATGGTAGATATTGGCTAAAGGTTCAATAAACAATGTTTGGTATTGACTAATGATTAGACAAACAATGTTTGTTACTGGCTAAAGGTTAGATGAACAATGTTTGGTATTGGCTAATGGTTAGATGAACAATGTTTGGTATTGGCTAAGGGTTAGATGAACAATGATTGGTATTGGCTAATGGTTAGATGAACAGTGTTTGGTATTGCTTAATGGTTAGATGAACAATGTTTGGTATTGGCTAATGGTTAGATATAATTG
>NW_013888058.1:0-449 GCF_000517525.1 Limulus polyphemus
TTTGTATGGTATACATGTTATAAGTGTAGAGTTTGTATAGTATACATGTTATAAGTGTAGAGTTTGTATGGTATACATGTTATAAGTGTAGAGTTTGTATAGTATACATGTTATAAGTGTAGAGTTTGTATGGTTAGGTTAGGTATAGTAGTATACATGTTATAAATGTAGAGTTTGTATTGTATACATGTTATAAATGTAGAGTTTGTATTGTATACATGTTATAAATGTAGAGTTTGTATAGTGTATATGTTATAAATGTAGAGTTTGTATAGTATACATGTTATAAATGTAGAGTTTGTATAGTATACATGTTATAAATGTAGAGTTTCTATGGTATACATGTTATAAGTGTAGAGTTTGTATAGTATACATGTTATAAATGTAGAGTTTGTATGGTATACATGTTATAAGTGTAGAGTTTGTATAGTACATGTAATTAGTCTAAC
>NW_013888059.1:0-277 GCF_000517525.1 Limulus polyphemus
GGGGCTGTTCATTAGTCACGTACACTGTCTGTTAATTCTTTAACCACGTGCTAATAACGGTTAACCAAATTAAGTTGCCTAAATCTCGGCATAAGCATTTTACCAATTCACATAAAGAATGATTCTAAATTTCACAAGCCGAGCGAAGAGGAAAAACAGTTTCTGAGCACTCCTAATTACCTGATTATTTTAGTCTTATTGCTACCTCAGTATCCATGAGTTAATTGCATTTTACTGAATATATATGTATGAATGTTGTATATTTATCAATTTCAAT
>NW_013888060.1:0-279 GCF_000517525.1 Limulus polyphemus
GCTTGTAAGGTAATATTACTTTTGCTTTTAAGGTTATATTTCTTTAAAAGAAGTATTTCTTTGATAAGGGTCGCTCGCCCGTCCACTCGGCATTGCTCTTTTGCGCTTGACTCGCGAACTGCGTTCTTTCTTATATTTTTTTATTTTTTATGAACACTATCCTTGGAGTTTAAAAACTATATGTAGCCTGCTCAAGAGTCAGATCTTCTCGCAGCCTATTTATCCATGCCCCAGGTGGACGTATTTCCAATGTCGTCTATCAAGAGACTCTTCCGTAAA
>NW_013888061.1:0-278 GCF_000517525.1 Limulus polyphemus
TAGTGAGTATTTTGACCTACATACTGGAGATATTGGTCTCAGTAAGGGTCTAGTTGGTGAATTTCTTTGCCCACTTTCTGGAAACCAGTATGATTGTATTGTTGCGTCATCGAGTCACATGACTACTGTGAAGCAACTTTCTAGAACTATCATGTACTTTGGGGAATGTTCTAGTTCTTACTAGATATAGGGTAGGCTGGTATATAAAAGAGGGGAATGTAATGTGTGGGTAGACAATGAGTTATTGAACTGCAGTCAGAGAGCACGAGAGACGTTAC
>NW_013888062.1:0-494 GCF_000517525.1 Limulus polyphemus
GCATGGTTAACCAAACCACACCTAGTACTGACACAGAACAAAGTGTTATGTTTGTACAATGTTTGTATGGTTAACCAAACCACAGTTAAAACTGACACAGAATGAAGTGTTATTTTTGTACCATGTTTGCATGGTTAACCAAACCATAGCTAGTACTGACATAGAACAAAGTGTTATTTTTGTACTATGTTTGCATGGTTAACCAAACCACAGTTAAAACTGGCACAGAACAAAGTGTTATTTTTGTACTATGTTTGCATGGTTAACCAAACCACAACCTGACAGAACACAGTGTTATGTTTGTAGCATGTTTGCATGGTTAACTAAACCACAGCTAGTACTGACACAGAACAAAGTATTATGTTTGTACTATGTTTGCATGGTTAACCAAACCACAGCTGGTACTGACACAGAACAAAATGTTATTTTTGTACTATGTTTGCATGGTTAACCAAACCACAGCTAGTACTGACATAGAACAAAGTGTTATGTTT
>NW_013888063.1:0-278 GCF_000517525.1 Limulus polyphemus
ATTTCAATTTTTTTTGGTGGTCACGAAGTTGGCTAAATAGCTTAAATCCCATAACAGTATACATCTATTTATACTTGAATATTGTTTTATTGCAATTTGTACTGTGTCTAAACTAATATTCCCACCATAAACTTTGTAAATCAATTGGTGAACATGGAGCTCATGTTACCCTATCAAATTACATAATGCATGGGCTACTCACACATTGCTCACAAACATACCCCTTGAAAAGTTTTTGGTATTATTATTCTATATTTTACCTGCAATCATTTTTTGAC
>NW_013888064.1:0-370 GCF_000517525.1 Limulus polyphemus
CGTTTGACATGACAATGAACCCAAATATCAGAATAACAAGGGCTCATAAGATCCGGCAACACCTTAAACTAAACAATTCTGTTTCTGAAAAAAAAAACGGCTGAGTAAATTAGAAAAACAGTAAACATATTTGACCACACATAACTGTCTAGTTCTCCCAGTATAGAACCAGTGGTTTTTGTATTTGTACCCTCTGTCTGCTTAATGATACTAGAAAATATCTCCAGCTCCATCACAATGGATTGTTGGATCCAAGGGATATTTCTCTTAATCATAGTCTTCGCTTTGAGGATATGAGTCTTGCTCCTAAATCACAACTTTCCTGTTTCAGAGACGTTGTTATCCTAAACGCTCTGTGGTACGAGTTTCT
>NW_013888065.1:0-614 GCF_000517525.1 Limulus polyphemus
TTTATAACTACTGTCTAACCACTAGCCAGGGTAGCCTAGCATCTAGACAAGATGGGATTGTTGTTCTAATCACCTAATGTACTTTATAACTACTGTCTAACCACTAGCCAGAATAGCCTAGCAACCACACAAGATGGGATTGTTGTTCTAATCACCTAATGTACTTTATAACTACTGTCTAACCACTAGCCAGGATAGCCTAGCATCTAGACAAGATGGGATTGTTATTCTAATCACCTAATGTACTTTATAACTACTGTCTAATCACTAGCCAGGATAGCCTAGCATCTAGACAAGATGGGATTGTTGTTCTAATCACCTAATGTACTTTATAACTACTGTCTAACCACTAGCCAGGATAGCCTAGCAACCACACAAGATGGGATTGTAGTTCTAATCACCTAATGTACTTTATAACTACTGTCTAACCACTAGCCAGGATAGCCTAGCAACCACACAAGATGGGATTGTTGTTCTAATCACCAAATGTACTTTATATCACCTTAGTCTTACTTACAGTGTCTTACTGTAATTGTAGTTATATCACCTTAGTGTTACTTACAGTGTCTTACTGTAACTGTAGTTATATCACCTTAGTGTTACTTACAGTGTCT
>NW_013888066.1:0-501 GCF_000517525.1 Limulus polyphemus
ATCTTATAACCAACATACTCTTCTTTAGCCTTACTTGGTACAACTACTCCATGAACACTTAGGTGTCAATCTATTTACCGAATTTATAACCACCATACTCATCTTTAGCCTTACTTGATACAACTACTCCACGAACTCCTAGGTGTAACTCTAGTTACCGAATGTATAACCACTATCCTCATCTTTTGCTTTACTTGGCACAACTTCTCCATGAACACCTATGTGTAACTATAGTTACCGAATTTATAACCATCATACTCATCTTTAGGCTTACTTGGGGTGTTCATGGAGTAGTTGTAGGTAACTATAGTTACACCTAGAATTTATAACCCGCATACTCATCTTTAGCGTTATTTGGTTCAACAACTAATGAACACCTATGTTTAACACTAGTTACCGAATTTATAATCACCATAATCAATTTTAGTCTTACTTGGTACAACTACTCCATCAACACGTAGGTGTAACTCTAGTTACAGAATTTATAAGCACCATACTCAT
>NW_013888067.1:0-278 GCF_000517525.1 Limulus polyphemus
GATCTTGAGCAACTACAAGTAAAAGTGGTAAGAATGTCAAGATCTTGAGTAACTACAAGTAAAAGTGGTAAGAATGTTAAGATCTTGAGTAACTACAATTAAAAGTGGTAAGAATGTTGAGATCTTGAGTAACTATACAACTAAAACTGGTAAGAATGTTAAGATCTTGAGTAACTACAAGTAAAAGTGGTACGAATGTTGAGATCTTGAGTAACTTCAAGTAAAAGTGGTAAGAATGTTAAGATCTTGAGCAACTACAAGTAAAAGTGGTAAGAATC
>NW_013888068.1:0-274 GCF_000517525.1 Limulus polyphemus
AAAATACTTCCTCAGCCTTCTTTATTTATCAGCTTCTATACAAAACCATCCAGCCATTTTAAAATACTTCTCAGTCTTCTTTATTTATCAGCTTCTATACAAAACCATCCAGCCATTTTACAATACTTCTCAGCATTCTTTATTTCTCCATTTTGATACAAAACCATCTAGCCATTTTACAATACTTCTCAGTCTTCTTTATTTGTCCATTTTGATACAAAACCATCCAGCCATTTTACAATACTTCTCAGCCTTCTTTATTTATCAGCTTCTA
>NW_013888069.1:0-378 GCF_000517525.1 Limulus polyphemus
CTTATTGACAGTAAACAGTATCGTTAAATCTTCTGTCTTCTTTTTGACAGGACACATTATTGTTAAATCTTGTGTTTTCTTACTGACAGTACACATTATTGTTAAATCTTGTGTTTTCTTACTGACAGTACACATTATTGTTAAATCTTGTGTTTTCTTACTGACAGTACACATTATAGACGAATATTGTCTCTTCTTATTGACAGTACACAGTATCTTTAAATCTTGTGTCTTCTTATTGACAGTACACAATATCGTTAAATCTTGTGTCTTCTTGGTACTATCTATGAAAAGAACCAAGATTTAACGATACTGTGTACTGTCAAACAGTATTGCTAAATCGTGTGTCTTCTTATTGAGGTACACAGTATTGTTAAA
>NW_013888070.1:0-328 GCF_000517525.1 Limulus polyphemus
GAGTTAAACCTAAGTGTTCATGCAGTAGTTGTACCAAGTAAGACTAAAGATGAGTATGGTGGTTATAAATTCTGTAACTAGAGTTACACCTAGGTGTTCATGGAGTAGTTGTACCAAGTAAGGCTAAAGATGAGTATGGTGATTATAAATTCGGTAACTAGAGATACACCTAGGTGTTTATGGAGTAGTTGTACCAAGTAAGGCTAAAGATGAGTATGGTGGTTATAAATTGTGTAACTAGAGTTACACCTAAGTGTTAATGGAGTAGTTTTACCAAATTAACGCTAAAGATGAATATGGTGGTTATAAATTCGGTAACTAGAGTAAC
>NW_013888071.1:0-321 GCF_000517525.1 Limulus polyphemus
GTCAGGAGCCCTCATTAGGAGGAAGAGCACATTGCTGTATATACTGTATTGAATATAGAGGCAGGATCCCTCATTAGGAGGAAGAGCACATTGCTGTATAAATTGTACCGAATATAGAGTCAGGAGCTCTCATTAGGAGGAAGAGCACATTGCTGTATAAATTGTATCGAATATAAAGTCAGGAGCTCTCATTAAGAGGAAGAGCACATTGCTGTATATATTGTATCGAATACAGAGTCAGGAGCTCTCATTAAGAGGAAGAGCACATTGCTGTATATATTGTATCGAATACAGAGTCAGGAGCTCTCATTAGGAGGAAGA
>NW_013888072.1:0-219 GCF_000517525.1 Limulus polyphemus
CGTGATGTACGTTTTTTGAGTGTGGTTAATGAAAGTGTTCTAAAACGCGACATTAATTTCTTGACGACCTAATATATTGCTGCTTGAATACGTTAGTTTTCGTCACTAACAGGTAGAGATAAACAATACCGTTGTACTACTATTTTCTTGACATTTAGTGTAGTAAATCACAAGTAATAAACATGTTATCTTATTTGCGTGTTTTTATTGACAGTTACA
>NW_013888073.1:0-278 GCF_000517525.1 Limulus polyphemus
CGTTGCGTAGTAATATGCAGAGTTTTACCTTCCAGTGTTTGTTTTAAAGGAGTTATGGAACGTTTTGCGTTTTGTACCAGTACGTCGTTCCATTTGGACGGATCATCTCCAAATTTTGTATGAACGTTCGTTGCATAGTTGCGTAATTACATGTAAAATTCTAGCCTTTTATTATCATTTTTGCGACTTTTGTGGTCGTTTTATGTTACTCTTTTATTGGCTTTTCTGAAAGCGTATGTGTACTGCAGTGAAGCTTTTGGCTAATAATTGTTTTTCGA
>NW_013888074.1:0-278 GCF_000517525.1 Limulus polyphemus
AGGAGACTTCCCTTCGGTCTTCCTGGGATTATACAACCAGACCTTGTCTCCTGGTTCAAAGCTGACTTCAGTAGATTTCTTATCATAAGTTAACTTCATCGAATCAGCAGACGTTTTCAAGTTTGAACACACTTGATGGTGGATATCATCCATTCTTTCCGATAACACTTTCACAAACTCTGACACATTCTCAGGTAACTCTTCGTAAGGTGAGTGTCCCGTATGCTTGGGTCCCCTTTTAGCACTATATGTACTGCATGTTCGGCACCATTCTTCCA
>NW_013888075.1:0-499 GCF_000517525.1 Limulus polyphemus
AAAAAATTTGATTTTCCTCATATTTTAACACAATGATGTCTTTGATGTAAGACTTTCAAAATGGATATCCTCTCATCAAAATTCCCATTATTTATTCCATAATCTGTTATCAAATTTTTAGATAGCTTCGATTTTACTATATTATTTCTCCAGATCATGAAAGCAAAAAAAGAGCTTTAAAAATAAGATTATCCAACAAAACTCCCAACATCTAAAGGGTCACGACGTCTTCTTACAAAATAAACTATACTTTTTTCGATTGTTTATACTCTGGGTTATTTTTAAAATTTTGAAAAAAACATGGACTATAGCCTTTGTTGTTTCTGTGAAAATACGAATTTTTTGAAACATAGAAAAAGTGCTTTCTTAAGTCAAGATGAATAAAAAATATGGGGTAGTGGTAATTTCGTCGGAAAACTCAAAAGTAAGACACTACAGGATTAACGAAAAATATGATGTCCTGTGAAAAGCTAAGAAAAGTAGAACTTTCAGAATTTGA
>NW_013888076.1:0-343 GCF_000517525.1 Limulus polyphemus
AAAGTACACAGTATCGTTAAATCTTGTGTCTTCTTATTGACAGAACACAGTATCGTTAAACTTGTGTCTTTTTACAGATAGTACACAGTATTGCTAAATCGTGTGTCTTCTTATTGAGAGTAAACAGTATTGTTAAATCTTGTGTCTTCTTATTGACAGTAAACAGTATAGTTAAATCTTGTGTCTTCTTATTGAAAGTACACAGTATCGTTAAATCTTGTGTCTTCTTATTGACAGTACACAGTATCGTAATATCTTGTGTCTTCTTATTGAGAGTATTAACGATACTGTGATCTTGTGTCTTCTTATTGACAGTACACATTATTGTTAAATCTTGTGTTTT
>NW_013888077.1:0-443 GCF_000517525.1 Limulus polyphemus
ACCAAAGTAAATGTAATATCATTACTCACAGGAAGAACTGACCTAAACAAAGCAACTAGACCAAAGTAAATGTAATATCATTACTCACAGGAAGAACTGACCTAAACAATGCAACTAGCCCAAAGTAAATGTAATATCATTACTCACGGGAAGAACTGACCTAAACAATGCAACTAGACAAAGTAAATGTAGTCCCATTACTCACAGGAAGAACTGACCTAAACAATGTAACTAGCCCAAAGTAAATGTAGTCCCATTACTCACGGGAAGAACTGACCTAAACAATGCAATTAGACCAAAGTAAATGTAGTCCCATTACTCACGGGAAGAACTGACCTAAACAATGCAACTAGACCAAAGTAAACGTAGTCCCATTACTCACGGGAAGAACTGACCTAAACAAAGCTACTAACCCAAAGTAAATGTAGCTTTTTTGCATGCAT
>NW_013888078.1:0-501 GCF_000517525.1 Limulus polyphemus
GATGACGGGAAACAATGAAATCCAACAACAACAAAACGTTACGTTGATGACGGGAAGGAAATGAAATCCAACAACAACAAAACGTTATGTTGATGACGGGAAAGAAATGAAATCGAACAACAAAACGTTATGTTGATGACTGGAAACAAATGAAATCCAAAAACAACAAAACGTTATGTTGATGACGGGAAACAAATGAAATCCAACAACAACAAAACGTTATGTTGATGACCGGAAACAAATGAAATCCAACAACAACAACAAAACGGTATGTTGATGACGGGAAACAAATGAAATCCATCAACAACAAAACGTTATGTTGATGACCGGAAACAAATGAAATCCAACAACAACAAAACGGTATGTTGATGACGGGAAAGAAATGAAATCCAACAACAAAAAAACGTTATGTTGATGACGGGAAAGAAATGAAATCCAACAACAACAAAACGTTATGTTGATGACGGGAAAGAAATGAAATCCAACAACAACAAAACGTTA
>NW_013888079.1:0-470 GCF_000517525.1 Limulus polyphemus
GCTAACATTTTGAGACATCATCCACAACTGAACGTATAGATGCAGTCTGATAGACATGCGCTAACATTTTGAGACATCATCCACAACTGAACGTGTAGATGCAGTCTAAAAACACGCGCTAACATTTTGAGACATCATCCACAACTGAACGTATAGATGCAGTCTCAGACTGCATCTATACGTTCAGTTGTAGACATGCGCTAGCATTTCGAGACATCATCCACAACTGAACGAATAGATGCAGTCTAAAAACATGCGCTAGCATTTTGATACATCATCCACAACTGAACGTATAGATGCAGTCTGATAGACATGCGCTAACATTTTGAGACATCATCCACAACTGAACGTGTAGATGCAGTCTGATAGACATGCGCTAGCATTTCGAGACATCATCCACAACTGAACGTATAGATGCAGTCTGATAGACATGCGCTAACATTTCGAGACATCATCCACAACTGAACGTA
>NW_013888080.1:0-278 GCF_000517525.1 Limulus polyphemus
ACCTTAACCATCTGGCCATGCCAGGCCATTCTAGAAATAAAAAAGGGTAATTTAGGCTTATTTCGATTTTGTTTTGGTGGTTACGAAGTCGGTTGAATTGACTGATCCAGTTTCGAGATAGGGTAGAGAAAATAACAGATAAACTATGAAGTTTTATTGAAAAAAAACGTTTGATACACATTTAGAAGCTTTTATGGATTTCACAAAGGAAATTTGAGATTTTTGAGATGAGGAAAAGTATTTTTAATTTTAACATGAAAATTACTTTGCACACAGAC
>NW_013888081.1:0-277 GCF_000517525.1 Limulus polyphemus
ACAGTATCGTTAAATCTTGTGTCTTTTTATTGACAGTACACAGTATTGTTAAATCTTGTGTGTTCTTATTGATAGAACACAGTATTTATAAATCTTGTGTGTTCTTTTTGACAGTACACAGTATTGTTAAATCTTGTGTGTTCTTATTGATAGTACACAGTATTGCTAAATCGTGTGTCTTTTTTGACAGTACACAGTATAGTTAAATCTTGTGTCTTCTTATTGACAGTACACAGTATCGTTAAATCTTGTGTCTTCTTATTGACAGTACACAGTA
>NW_013888082.1:0-278 GCF_000517525.1 Limulus polyphemus
TCAAAGCCCTGTGACAAAGAACTATTTGGCACAATGGGACCAGTTGAGGCTTGAAGATGGTATTCTTGTCCAGAGATGGGAAAGTGACGACCTGGCAAACAGTAATAACGAGAAAGTTATGGGAAGTTGTGCTACGTCAATCGCATGATAGTTTAACAAGAGGACATCTTAGGAGTAAAGAATATATTGAGTCACCTACAGCAGAGATTTTACTGGATAGGTATGAGGCAAGATGTGGAAGAATGGTGCAGGACCTGCTGTACATGTTGTGCTAAAAG
>NW_013888083.1:0-278 GCF_000517525.1 Limulus polyphemus
CATTATAGATGGATTGAGGCTGGTAGGTCTTTTATTACAGATGTATAGTGGCTGGTAGATTTTTCATTATATATGGATAGTGGCTGGAAGGTCTTGTATTATGGATGGATTGTGACTTGTAGGTCTTTTATTGTATATGGATAGTAGCTGGTAGGTCTTTTATTATAGATAGATAGTGACTGGTAGGTCTTTAATAATAGATGGATAGCTACTGGTAGGTCTTTTATTATAGATGGATAGAGGCAGGTAGGTCTTTTAATATAGATGAAAAGTGGCTG
>NW_013888084.1:0-322 GCF_000517525.1 Limulus polyphemus
GTTTGTAGTCAAGTCTTGTTTTTGTAGTTAAGTCTTGTTTGTTTATAGTTAAGTCTTGTTTTTTGTAGTTAAGTCTAATTTTTTGTAGTTAAGTCTTGTTTGTTTGTTGTTAAGTCTTGTTTGTTTGTAGTTAAGTCTTGTTTTTTGTAGTTAAGTCTTGTTTGTTTGTAGTTAAATCTTGTTTTTGTAATTAATCTTGTTTTTTGTAGTTAAGTCTTGTTTTTTGTAGTTAAGTCTTGTTTGTTTGTAGTTAAGTCTTGTTTGTTTGTAGTTAAGTCTTGTTTTTTGTAGTTAAGTCTTGTTTGTTTTGTAGTTAAGTCTT
>NW_013888085.1:0-278 GCF_000517525.1 Limulus polyphemus
GAAACGTTTTGCGTTTTGTACCAGTACTTCGTTCAATTTTTACGGATCTTCTCGAAATTTTTTCAAGAACGTTCGTTGAATACTTGCGTATTTACATGCAAAATTCTAGCCTTATCATTTTTGCGAATTTTATGGTCGTTTTTATGTTACTCTTTTATTGGCTTTTCTGAAAGCGTATAAGTACTGCAGTGAAGCTTTTGGTTACTGATTGTTTTTCGATTTCTTTTTACCAGAGGGTTCTAAATTGATGATTCTTCACCAAATTTATATGTAGGTAC
>NW_013888086.1:0-278 GCF_000517525.1 Limulus polyphemus
CATCATCTATGGACTATTAAATACCACCTGGCATACACAAAACGTTTGTCACCACAAAACGTAACTTTCACCATAACACCCAATTATTTAGTTTGTTTGTTTCAGGATTTTCATAAAAATTCCACAAAAGGTATCTGCATTTAGCCTTCTTTAATTTTGAACTGATAGACTAGACAAAAGTTAGCTAGTCAACATCGCCCAACACAAACTTTTGGGCTACATATGTCTGACCAGAAGACTAAATAAAAGTTAGCTAGTCAACATTGCCCAACACAAAC
>NW_013888087.1:0-278 GCF_000517525.1 Limulus polyphemus
GTTATACTACATGTTACAAAATGTGATGTATTGTAGCTACTACCACATGTTATAAAATGTTATGTGTTGTAACTACTACCACATGTTACAGAATGTGATGTATTGTAGCTACTACCACATGTTACAGAATGTGATGTATTGTAGCTACTACCACATGTTATAAAATGTTATGTGTTGTAACTACTACCACATGTTACAGAATGTGATGTATTGTAACTACTACCACATGTTACAAAATGTGATGTATTGTAACTACTACCACATGTTATAAAATGTGA
>NW_013888088.1:0-278 GCF_000517525.1 Limulus polyphemus
TTTCAGAAAAGCCAATAAAACAGTAACATAAAACGACCACAAAAGTCGCAAAAATGAAAATAGAAGGCTAGAATTTTGCATGTAAATACGCAAGTATGCAACGAACATTCATACAAAATTTGGAGATGATCCGTCGAAGTGGAACGAAGTACTGGTACAAAACGCAAAACCTTCCATAACTCCTTTAAAACAAACAGTAGGAAGGTAAAACTCTGCATATTACTAGGCAACGTTAAAGTGTACCTACATACCAAAGTTGGTGAAGAATCATCAATTTA
>NW_013888089.1:0-507 GCF_000517525.1 Limulus polyphemus
TGACAGTCATGTTTACTTACTTTATGTACCTTTCTTTGTGTGCATGTGTTGTTTACTGATGTACCAACTTTATTTATCATACACCTGACAGTCATGTTTACTGACATCACATACATTCCTTGTGTGCATGTGTAGTTTACTGTTGTACCAACTTTATTTATCAGACATCTGACAGTCATGTTTTCCTACTTCATGTACTTTCCTTGTGTGCACGTGTAGTTTACTGTTGTACCAACTTTATTTATCATACACCTGACAGTCATGTTTACCTACTTCATGTACCTTTCCTTGTGTGCATGTGTAGTTTACTGATGTACCAACTTTATTTATCATACACCTGACAGTCATGTTTACTTACTTTATGTACCTTTCCTTGTGTGCATGTGTAGTTTACTGATGTACCAACTTTATTTATCATACACCTGACAGTCATGTTTTCCTACTTCTTGTACTTTCCTTGTGTGCATGTGTAGTTTACTGATGTACCAACTTTATTTATCATACACC
>NW_013888090.1:0-279 GCF_000517525.1 Limulus polyphemus
TTCGTTACTGGATATAGCTTGGTGTTGTGTCTAGTTCGTTACTGGATCTAGCTTGGTGTTGTGTCTAGTTCGTTACTGGATGTAGCTTGGTGCTGTGTTTAGTTCGTTACTGGATCTAGTTTGGTGATGTGTATAACTCGCTACTGAGTATATTATACCATCATGGTTCTAGGACACTACAATAGATGCATCACTAGGACTACAAGAACATCAAGTTAGATCTGTCCCTAGGATTACTAGAAACAAAAAATACAAAGTGTCACCACAGAAACCCAGTAC
>NW_013888091.1:0-282 GCF_000517525.1 Limulus polyphemus
CAATACTCATCCTATAAACGTGTCTAACACACCACAATACTCATCCTCTAAACGTGTCCAACACACCACAATACTCATCCTCTAAACGTGTCTAACACACCACAATACTCATCCTCTAAATGTATTTAACCAACCACAATTCTCATCCTATAAATGTGGCTAACACCCCTCTAAATGTATTCAAACAACCACAATGCTCATCCTCTAAATGTGGCTAACACCACAATAGTTATATTCTAAAGGTGTCTAACACACAACAATACTCATACTATAAACGTGTCT
>NW_013888092.1:0-435 GCF_000517525.1 Limulus polyphemus
CCATAGAAGGTAGGATGTGAAAGAGATTGAAAGGGTGTATAACGTACACACTGAACTAACTACAAAGTGTCTTGTCTTGTCGGTAGAAGGTAGGATGTGAAAGAGATTGAAATGGTGTGTAACGTACACACTGAACTAACTACAAAGTGTCTTATCTTGTCGGTAAAAGGTAGAATGTGAAAGAGATTGAAAGTGTGTGTAACGTACACACTGAACTAACTACAAAGTGTCTTGTCTTGTCGATAGAAGGTAGGATGTGAAAGAGATTGAAAGGGTGTGTAACGTACACGCTGAACGTTATGCTACAAAGTGTCTTGTCGGTAGAAGGTAGGATGTGAAAGAGATTGAAAGGGTGTGTAACGTACACACTGAACGTTATGCTACAAGTGTTTTGTCGGTAGAAGGTAGGATGTGAAAGAGATTGAAAGGGTGTGT
>NW_013888093.1:0-276 GCF_000517525.1 Limulus polyphemus
ATGAAGAAAAGGTTTACTTTTATTAGTTGTCTTCTTACTTCATGAAGAAAAGGTTCTTCTATTAGTTGTCTTCTTACTTCATGAAGAAAAGGTTCTTTTATTAGTTGTCTTCTTACTTCATGAAGAAAAGGTTCTTCTATTAGTTGTCTTCTTACTTCATGAAGAAAATGGTTATTTTATTAGTTGTCTTCTTACTTCATGAAGAAAGGGTTCTTTTATTAGTTGTCTTCTTATTTCATGAAGAAAAGGTTCTTTTATTAGTTGTCTTCTTACTTC
>NW_013888094.1:0-279 GCF_000517525.1 Limulus polyphemus
CTGTGTACATTATATGTATTTTTTATTCTATAACAGACCTATACAAGTCTGTGTACATTATATGTATTTTTTATTCTATAACAGACCTATACAAGCCTGGTGTACATTATTTGTATTTTATACTCTATCAGACCTATACGAGTCTGGTGTACATTATTTGTATTTTATATTCTATCAGACCTATACAAGTCTGTGTACATTATTTGTATTTTATATTCTATCAGACCAATAGAAGTCTGGTGTACATTATTTGTATTTTATATTCTATCAGACCAATAG
>NW_013888095.1:0-553 GCF_000517525.1 Limulus polyphemus
ATTTATGTTTCGGCAAACGTATCCCGTATTATGTTTTTTTACTACAGTTTAATAGAAACTCTATAATAAAAAGTAAAACAAATATAACGTTGCTATGCATAAAATAAAGCTCAGCTATAAGCTCGAGAACTTATGACGCTATGGTTTGGGGTTCGATCCCTATTATGGGGACAGCGTAGATAGCTCATTGTACAGCTTTGCGCTTAAACAAACAACAAACGAAAAGTAAGTTTACCAGACCCCATTAGATGGCTATGTGTTGTGACGTTTGTTTGTTTTTAATTAAGCACAAAGCTACACAATGGGCTATCTGTGCTCTGCCCACCACGGGTATCGAAACCCGGTTTCTAGCGTTGTAAGTCCGCAGACATACTGCTGTGCAACTGGGGGGGGGGGGCAGATAATAAATAAAAAAATGTTCATTGTGGTAAATTAAATAATAATGTGATCGAAGTAAGAGTTTTTTTCTTCTTCCCGATTAATTAGGGCACATATAGCCCTCGTGTAGTTTTGCGCTAAATTCAAAAACAAACAAACTCTCAATTGTTGCTAT
>NW_013888096.1:0-290 GCF_000517525.1 Limulus polyphemus
AGTTACCTATATATGAACATGTGCAGTATACAGACGTACCGTTTGTTATTGTTACCTATATATGAACATGTGTAGTATACAGATGTACCGTTTGTTTATTGTTACCTATATATGAACATGTGCAGTAAACAGACGTACCGTTTGTTTATTGTTACCTATATATGAACATGTGCAGTAAACAGACGTACCGTTTGTTTATTGTTACCTATATATGAACATGTGCAGTATACAGACGTATCATTTGTTTATTGTTACCTATACATGAACATGTGCAGCATACAGACGTATCG
>NW_013888097.1:0-302 GCF_000517525.1 Limulus polyphemus
GTGTGTAATAATGAAAAGATACACTAAACTTTGGTGTATATGAACCACAGTAGAAGTATGTTATTCAGTAGCATGTCCTGTGTGTAATAATGAAGAGATACATTATACTTTCATGTATATGAACCACAGTAAAAGTATGTTGTTCAGTAGCAGGTACTGTGTGTAATAATGAAGAGATACACTATACTTTGGCGTATATGAACTACAGTAGAGGTAGGTTATTCAGTAGCAAGTACGGTGTGTAATGAAGAAGAGATACACTATCCTGTGGTTTATATTAACATACCTCTACTGTGGTTCTT
>NW_013888098.1:0-449 GCF_000517525.1 Limulus polyphemus
CACAATGTTTGGTACTGACTAATGATTAGACAAACATTGTTTGTTACTGGCTAATGGTTAGATGAACAATGTTTGGTATTGGCAATGGTTAGATGAACAATGTTTGGTATTGACTAATGATTAGACAAACAATGTTTGTTACTGGCTAATGGTTAGATGATCAGTGTTTGGTATTGGCTAATGGTTAGATGAACAATGTTTGTTTACCAAACATTGTTCATCTAACCATTAGCCAATACCAAAAATTGTTCATCTAACCAGTAGCCAATACCAAACATTGTTCATCTAACCATTAGCCAGTAACAACATTGTTGTCTAAGAACAATGTTTGTATTGGCTAATGGTTAGATGAACAATGTTTGGTATTGGCTAATGGTTAGTTGACCAGGAACAATGTTTGGTATTGGCTAATGGTTAGTTGAACAGTGTTTGGTATTGCCTAATGGTTA
>NW_013888099.1:0-677 GCF_000517525.1 Limulus polyphemus
AAGTTCTTAATTAAACACACTTTCGAAACGTATTCTTGGTTAAGTTTTTATTGAGAAAACAGAATGCTAAGTGTTATTTTCAGCTAGACGCCAACCTTGCCGTGTCCCGCGATCGCCAAGAGAAGTAGCCGCTCTCTACGATGAAATGTGGAAATCGTAGAATGACCCGTGGAGATAGAATTATTTCTAAACTCTAAAATAAACGTTGATTATGAAGGGTGTCGGCTCTGCAAGAAAGAAACTCTCTTAAAAAGTAAGCTAAGTCCGACGTCGCTCTTAGGCAGACAAAATCCGACAGAATTTATAACGTGCTACTCTTTCACAAACTTGTCGTACTCGTGCACGTTTAGTCTAAGAAAATCAACATACTGTTTAGGGTCTGCTACACATAAAAGGCGACACGCCTTAGCTGTCGTGTTTCGTTTCACCACTCTCTAAATTTCGTGACGGATTTCTTTGTAAAATTATTTTCTTTAGAAATCTTACCAACAGAACAACTCACAAAGAGTAATTTCACAACAGAGAAAAAGCAATGAGAAGTACATTTCCAACAAGAACCACAAGGATTTTAAATATTGGGATATTAAACAGAAGAGTTAAAAGGAAAGTTGCGAAATTCAAAATAAAGCGGTGTAAACAATCTTGAAGCAAACGTCTTTAGCAGGAATAGCAACCAA
>NW_013888100.1:0-266 GCF_000517525.1 Limulus polyphemus
ATAGTGCACAGTATCGTTAAATCTTCTGTCTTCTTATTGACAGGACACATTATTGTTAAATCTTGTGTTTTCTTACTGACAGTACACATTATCGTCGAATAGTGTCTCTTCTTATTGACAGTACACAGTATCGTTAAATCCTGTCTTCTTATTGACAGGACACAGTATCGTTAAATCTTGTGTCTTTTTATAGATAGTACACAGTATTGCTAAATCTTGTGTCTTTTTATGGATAGTACACAGTATTGATAAATCGTGTGTCTCCT
>NW_013888101.1:0-277 GCF_000517525.1 Limulus polyphemus
GTATTGCCTTAAAGTATTTGATCCAGTGTATACGGACAGTCTGTTGTCTTAAATTATTTGATCCAGGATTTACGGACAGTCGTATAGCCTTAAAGTATCTGATCCAGTACTTACGGACAGTCGTGTTGTCTTAAAGTATTTGATCCAGTGTTTACGGACAGTCGTGTTGTCTTAAAGTATTTGATCCAATGTTTACGGACAGTCGTGTTGTCTTAAAGTATTTGATCCAGTGTTTGCGGACAGTCTGTTGTCTTAAAGTATTTGATCCAGTGTTCAT
>NW_013888102.1:0-277 GCF_000517525.1 Limulus polyphemus
GTTCGTGGAGTTGTTATACCAAATAACGCTAAAGATGAGTATGGGGTTATAAATTCGGTAACTAGAGTTTACACCTAGGGGTTGATGGAGTAGTTGTACCAAGTAAGGCTAAAGATGAGTATGGTGGTTATAAATTCGGTAACTAGAGTTAGACCTAGGTATTCGTGGAGTTGTTGTACCCAATAACGCTACAGATAAGTATGGTGGGTTACAAATTCGGTAACTAGAGTTACACCTAGGTGTTCGTGGAGTTGTTATACCAAATAACGCTAAAGAT
>NW_013888103.1:0-399 GCF_000517525.1 Limulus polyphemus
CATCTTTGTATTGAAATATGAGGAAAAACAATTTTTTTGAAAATTTAGGCAAAAACATGGGCTATAGCCTTGGCTTTTTGGTGAAAATATGAATTTTTTTGGAAAATATGAATTTTTTTAGAAAATGTAAAAAAGTGTTTTTTTGTCGCAATATTAATAGAGAAATATCGAATAGTGCTTATTTCGTCGAAAATCTGAAAATTCAGACATTACTGCATTAACGAAAAATATTATGTCCCGTGAAAAGCTAACCAATATTTGAACCTTAGCTAACTCAGAGTAAAAATAATCCAAAAGGTAGAGTTTATTTTATAAGAAGACGTCATGGCCTTTTAGATGTTGGGATTTTGTATGAATAATCTTATTTTTAAAGCTATTCTATGAGTACAATATAACTCT
>NW_013888104.1:0-278 GCF_000517525.1 Limulus polyphemus
CGTCCGTTGAACAGAGTCTTGTGGCTGTGGTTATGAAGTTTTTAAGTGTATTGATTTTTTGTATGGTGTCAGGAGCGGAATTCCAGGGGATGTAGAGGCCAGTGTGTGTGTTCTTGTGGTG
The DNA here is from genome assembly GCF_000517525.1 of Limulus polyphemus. Classification (NCBI taxonomy): domain Eukaryota; kingdom Metazoa; phylum Arthropoda; class Merostomata; order Xiphosura; family Limulidae; genus Limulus; species Limulus polyphemus. The sequence continues at coordinate 122 of NW_013888104.1, forward strand.
AATTTTGGTTTTAAACTGTGTGTCCGATCTAATAATTTTGAGGTTACGAAAAGATAAACGTTTAATGTTTTCGTGTTCTATGGTAAATTTGATGTTGGATGAATGAAATTTATGTGTTTAAAGAAAGTTAGTGTGTGTTCTGTAGAAGTGAAACCAG
>NW_013888105.1:0-382 GCF_000517525.1 Limulus polyphemus
GAAAGTAAGATTTGTGTCAAATTTATTGAAGAAACTAAGATTTGTGTGAAACTTATTGAAGAAAGTAAGATTTGTGTCACATTTATTGAAGAAAGTAAGATTTGTGTCAAATTTATTGAAGAAAGTAAGATTTGTGTCAAATTTATTGAAGAAAGTAAGATTTGTGTCACATTTATTGAAGAAAGTAAGATTTGTGTGAAATTTATTGAAGAAAGTAAGATTTGTGTCAAATTCATTGAAGAAAGTAAGATTTGTGTCAAATTTATTGAAGAAACTAATATTTGTGTCACATTTATTGAAGAAAGTAAGATCTGTGTGAAACTTATTGAAGAAAGTAAGATTTGTGTCAAATTTATTGAAGAAAGTAATTTGACACAAATCC
>NW_013888106.1:0-277 GCF_000517525.1 Limulus polyphemus
AAAATTAAGTACAGGTAACGTAAATAGCCCTCGAGTAGCTTTGCGCGAAATATAAACACCATAAAGGTAAGGTGGATTATTATTGCCAGTTCATTATTTTTTAGACACAGTTATCAGTGTTCCCCAACAAAAATCAATTTAATATATTATACATTTTATTATACACACAAATTAGCTCTTAAAGAACCTGTTCTGTTTTGTTTTGTTTTTAATATTACAAACAGATATAATAAACACACACACACACACTTAATGTTTGCACGTGTAAAAAATATCT
>NW_013888107.1:0-323 GCF_000517525.1 Limulus polyphemus
TTTACCATTGATCCTACCATCTGACCAATTTTCTTGTTTTAATACTTGATAATCCTCAACAACAATCTTACTATATTTACCATTGATCCTACCATCTGACCACTTTTCTTGTTTTAATTCTTGATGATCCTCAACAACAATTTTACTATATTTACCATTGATCCTACCATCTGACCAATTTTCTTGTTTTAATATTTGATAATCCTCAACAACAATCTTACTATATTTACCATTGATCCTACCATCTGACCAATTTTCTTGTTTTAATTCTTGATGATCCTCAACAACAATCTTACTATATTTACCATTGGATCCTACCCTCT
>NW_013888108.1:0-278 GCF_000517525.1 Limulus polyphemus
TCGTTCTAAACGACGTGTGGTACAGATGCTGGTTTATATGTAGTTCTAAACGACGTGTGGTACAGATGCTGGTTTATACGTCGTTCTAAACGGACGTGTGGTGTAGATGCTGGTTTATATGTCGTTCTAAACGGACGTGTGGTACAGATTCTGGTTTATACGTCGTTCTAAACGACGTGCGGTACAGATTCTGGTTTATACGTCGTTCTAAACGACGTGTGGTACAGATGCTGGTTTATATGTAGTTCTAAACGACGTGCGGTACAGATTCTGGTTTA
>NW_013888109.1:0-903 GCF_000517525.1 Limulus polyphemus
TAGTAATGACAGTTGTATTCAACCACAAGGTAGTAATGACAGTTGTATTCAACCACTAGGAAGTAATGACAGCTGTATTCAACCACTAGGTAGTAATGACAGTTGTATTTAACCACTAGGTAGTAATGACAGTTGTTTTCAACCACTAGGTAGTAATCACAGTTGTTTTTAACCACTAGGTAGTAAAGACAGTTGTATTCAACCACTAGGTAGTAATTACAGTTGTTTGTAACCACTAGGTAGTAATGACAGTTGTTTTCAACCACAAGGTAGTAATTACAGTTGTTTTTAACCACTAGGTAGTAATGACAGTTGTTTTCAACCACAAGGTAGTAATGACAGTTGTATTCAACCACAAGGTAGTAATGACAGTTGTTTTTAACCACTAGGTAGTAATGACAGTTGTATTCAACCACAAGGTAGTAATGACAGTTGTATTCAACCACTAGGTAGTAATGACAGTTGTTTTCAACCACTAGGTAGTAATGACAGTTGTTTTCAACCACTAGGTAGTAATGGCAGATGTATTCAACCACTAGGTAGTAATGGCAGTTGTATTCAACCACTAGGAAGTAATGACAGCTGTATTCAACCACTAGGTAATAATGACAGTTGTATTCAACCACTAGGAAGTAATGACAGCTGTATTCAACCACTAGGTAGTAATGACAGTTGTTTTTAGCCACTAGGAAGTAATGACAGTTGTTTTCAGCCACTAGGTAGTAATGACAGTTGTTTTCAGCCACTAGGAAGTAATGACAGCTTGTATTCAACCACTAGGTAATAATGACAGTTGTATTCAACCACTAGGAAGTAATGACAGCTGTATTCAACCACTAGGTAGCAATGACAGTTGTATTTAACCACTAGGTAGTAATGACAGTTGTTTTCAGCCACTAGGAA
>NW_013888110.1:0-277 GCF_000517525.1 Limulus polyphemus
CATTCTTTCTATACTTAGTACTTTATTCTCTCTATATTTAGTACTTTATTATCTCTATATTTAGTACTTTATTCTCTCTATACTTAGTACTTTATTCTCTCTATACTTAGTACTTTATTCTCTCTATATTTAGTACTTTATTCTCTCTATATTTAGTACTTTATTCTCTCTATATTTAGTACTTTATTCTCTCTATATTTAGTACTTTATTCTCTCTATATTTAATACTTTATTATATCTATATTTAGTACTTTATTATATCTATATTTAGTACTTT
>NW_013888111.1:0-281 GCF_000517525.1 Limulus polyphemus
GGGAACCAAAACAACAAGAAAGTGTTCAATATCTAGGAACCAAAACAACAAGAAAGTGTTCAATATCTAGGGAACCAAAACAACAAGAAAGTGTTCAATATCTATGGAACCAAAACAACAAGAAAGTGTTCAATATCTAGGGAACCAAAACAACAAGAAAGTATTCAATATCTCCGGAACCAAAACAACAAGAAAGTGTTGAATATCTAGGCAACCAAAACAACAAGAAAGTGTTGAATATCTAGGCAACCAAAACAACAAGAAAGTGTTCAGTATCTCGT
>NW_013888112.1:0-278 GCF_000517525.1 Limulus polyphemus
TTGACAGTACACAGTATCGTTAAATCTTCTGTCTTCTTATTGACAGGACACATTATTGTTAAATCTTGTGTTTTCTTAATGACAGTACACATTATCGTAGAATAGTGTCTCTTCTTATTGACAGTACACAGTATCGTTAAATCTTGAGTCTTCTTATTGACAGTACACAATATCGTTAAATCTTGTGTCTTCTTATTGACAGTACACAGTATCGTTAAATCTTGTGTTATCTTACTTACAGTACACAGTATTGTTAAATCTTATGTCTTTTTATTGAC
>NW_013888113.1:0-279 GCF_000517525.1 Limulus polyphemus
AACAATACTGTGTACTATCAATAAAAGACACAAGATTTAACGATACTGTGTACTGTCAATAAGAAGACACAAGATTTAACTATACTGTGTATTGTCAATAAGAAGTCAAAAGATTTAACGATACTGTGTAGTTCAATAAGAAGAAACAACATTTAACAAAACTGTGTACTGTCAATAAGAAAACACAAGATTTAACGATACTGTGTACTGTCAATAAGAAGACACAAGATTTATAAATACTGGGTACTATCAATAAGAACACACAAAATTTACCAATAC
>NW_013888114.1:0-278 GCF_000517525.1 Limulus polyphemus
TTCTTTGATATGTTAAACTAGTGATAGTTTTAGTGTAATATATTTTTTTCATATTTTAAAATAGTGGGATTTTGCTTTACGATATTATTATTATTAATGTTTTTATGATATTATTATTATTATTAATGTTTTTATTATATTATTATCATTAATGTTTTTATGATATTATTATTATTAATGTTTTTATGATATTATTATTATTAATGTTTTTATTATATTATTATCATTAATGTTTTTATGATATTATTATTATTAATGTTTTATTATATTATTATCAT
>NW_013888115.1:0-277 GCF_000517525.1 Limulus polyphemus
AGACTAAAGATCACCTTTATGTTATTTGATACGGTAACATGAGTGCACATGAACCACATCATTGTAACTACTGTATTGTTAGCCAAGCACAAGTAAAAAGTCAATATAATAAAAATGATAAATATATATAAATGTATAATGTTATGAGATTTAAGCTATTTCATCTCAACATTTATGTTTTCATGTTGTAATTAGTGTTCATTCTAGAGTGAAAGATGCATAATTTATGTTTATTTCCTAAGTTTTTATGGTTATTGTGAGACTGATAAAATTTACC
>NW_013888116.1:0-407 GCF_000517525.1 Limulus polyphemus
AACGATACTGTGTACTGTCCAATAAGAAGACACAATATTCAACGATAGTGTGTACTGTCAGTAAGAAAACACAAGATTTAACAGTAATGTGTCCTGTCAATAAGAAGACACAAGATTTAACGATACTGTGTACTGTCAATAAGAAGACACAAGATTTAACGATTCTGTGTACTGTCAATAAGAAGACACAATATTCAACGATAATGTGTACTGTCAGTAAGAAAACACAAGATTTAACAATAATGTGTCCTGTCAATAAGGAGACACATGATTTTATGTTGACAGTACACAGTATCGTTAAATCTTGTGTCTTCTTATTGACAGTACACAGTATTAAGAAGCCACAAGATTTAACTATACTTTGTACTGTCAATAACAAGACACAAGATTTAAACGATACTGTGTAC
>NW_013888117.1:0-278 GCF_000517525.1 Limulus polyphemus
TTGTGCTAAAAGGGGACCCAAGCATAAAGGACGCCCACCTTATGAAGAGTTGCCTGAGAATGTGTCAGAGTTTGTGAAAGTGTTATCGGAAAGGATTGATGATATTCACCATCAAGTGCGTTCAAACTTGAAAACGTCTGCTGATTCGATGAAGCTATCTTATGATAAGAGATCTACTGAAGTCAGCTTTGAACCAGGAGACAAGGTGTGGTTGTATAATCCCAGGAAGACCAAAGGGAAGTCTCCTAAGTTGCCGTCTCCACGGAAAGGCCCATATG
>NW_013888118.1:0-276 GCF_000517525.1 Limulus polyphemus
CACATTATAACTGTAATTAACCCGTAATGAGTTGCACCTGATCTGCCACACATTAATAACTGTAACTTAAGACGTAAAGAGTTGCATCTGATCTGCCACACTTTAACAACTGTAACTTAACACGTAAAGAGTTGCATCTGACCTGCCACACACTAAAAACTGTAATATAACTTAACACGTACGGAGTTGCATCTGATCTGACACACAGTAACAACTGTAGTATAACTTAATACGTAAAGAGTTGCACCTGATCTGCCACACAGTAACAACTGTAGT
>NW_013888119.1:0-277 GCF_000517525.1 Limulus polyphemus
CTTCTTGTTTCTTTTCTTTTTCCTCTAACAACTGCTGTAATTTCTCTTCTTGTTTCTTTTCTTTTTCCTCCAACAACTGCTGTAATCTCTCTTCTTATTTATTTTGTTGTTCGAGCTGTCCACTGTTGCAGGTTTTCTTGCAACTGCTGTTGTCTCTCTTCTTGTTCTTTCTCGTTCTTCTTGTTTATTTTCTTTTTCCTCCAACAACTGCTGTAATTTCTCTTCTTGTTTCTTTTCTTTTTCTATCCAACAACTGCTGTAATCTCTCTTCTTGTTT
>NW_013888120.1:0-277 GCF_000517525.1 Limulus polyphemus
ATACTACTGGACCACTGGGGGGCGTTTCATTAATAAACAATATAGATTATCAAAAAGCGAAATATAAAACTTTACTTTTCTCAGCTTATTTCCAGAAGAAAAACAACAACAAAGCCTGACATAGAAATGATTAAAGCAACTCATTTAAATATATGAACATTTCTATAGCGGAACATTTACTTGAATATCTGCTAAGTTACGATTCGGTAATAAAAACATTGATATTATGATGTTTTTCTCAGCTTGTCAATAATCTTAGCTCTACACTTATTGATGC
>NW_013888121.1:0-276 GCF_000517525.1 Limulus polyphemus
CCATGACTGTGCTTGGCTTGAACCTGAAACCCTCACCAAACAGCCTTCTTGTTTTATAGTGCTCCTTGATTGTCATGATTGTGCTTGGCTTCAACCTGAGACTCTCACCAAACAGCCTTCTAGTTTTATAGTGTTCCTCAATTGTCATGATTGTGCTTGGCTTCAACCTGAGACTCTCACCAAACAGCCTTCTTGTTTTATAGTGTTCCTCAATTGTCATGATTGTGCTTTGCTTCAATCTGAGACTCTCACCAAACAGCCTTCTTGTTCTATAAT
>NW_013888122.1:0-278 GCF_000517525.1 Limulus polyphemus
CTAGAATTGTCTTGAAAGGTAGATTTCTGTTTGTTTTCTAGAATTGTCTTGAAAGGTAGATTTGTGTTCGTTTTCTAGAATTGTCCTGAAAGGTAGATTTCTGTTCATTTGCTAGAATTGTCCTGAAAGGTAGATTTCTGTTCGTTTTCTAGAATAATCTTGAAAGGTAGATTTGTGTTTGTTTTCTAGAATAATCTTGAAAGGTAGATTTGTGTTTGTTTTCTAGAATTGTCCTGAAAGGTAGATTTCTGTTCGTTTTCTAGAATTATCTTGAAAGA
>NW_013888123.1:0-296 GCF_000517525.1 Limulus polyphemus
TTCACTAACACGTTGGTTGTACCATTCTTTAACAGTACATGGATAATATTCACTAACACGGTGGTTGTACCATACTTTTCCAGTACATGGGTAACATACACTAACACGGTGGTTGTACCATACTTTAAAAGACATGGGTAACATACACTAACACGGTGGTTATACCATACTTTACCAGTACATGGGTAACATACACTAACACGGTGGTTGTACCATACTTTACCAGTACATGGGTAACATACACTAACACGGTGGTTGTACCATACTTTACCAGTACAATGGGTAACATACACTAA
>NW_013888124.1:0-498 GCF_000517525.1 Limulus polyphemus
GGTAAGACTCTCACATTCATATTAACATACTTAAGTACAGCCTATACAAAGTACAAAAATGAAAGATTACATACTTAAGTACAGCCTATACAAAGTACAAATATGAATGTGAGAGTCTTACTAACAATCAAATGAAAGATTAACATACTTAAGTACAGCCTATACAAAGTACAAATATGAATGTGAGAGTCTTGCCAACATTCAAATAAAAGATTAACATACTTAAGTACAGCCTATACAAAGTACAAATATGAATGTGAGAGTCTTGCCAACATTCAAATGAAAGATTAACATACTTAAGTACAGCCCACACAAAGTACAAATATGAATGTGAAATGAAAGATGAACATACTTAAGTACAGCCTATACAAAGTACAAATATGAATGTGAGAATCTTACCAACAATCATATGAAAGATTAACATACTTAAGTACAACCTATACAAAGTACAAATATGAATGTGAGAGTCTTACCAACAATCTTACCAACAATCGACTC
>NW_013888125.1:0-278 GCF_000517525.1 Limulus polyphemus
TATTGTGTCTTCTTATCCACAGTACACAGTATTGTTAAATCTAGTGTCTTCTTATTGACAGTACAAACTATCGTTAAATCTTGTGTCTTCTTATTGACAGTACACAGTATCTTTAAATCTTTTGGCTTGTTAGTGATAGTACACAGTATTTTTAATTCTTGTGGCTTGTTAGTGATAGTACACAGTATTTTTATATCTTGTGTCTTCTTATTGACAGTACACAGTATCGTAAATCTTGTGTCTTCTTATTGACAGTACACAGTATTGTTAAATCTTGT
>NW_013888126.1:0-272 GCF_000517525.1 Limulus polyphemus
GAGTTAAAATATACAAACAGATAATATATTTTCCAACCTGGGTTAACGTACACAAACAGATAATATATTTCCAACCTGAGTTAAAATATACAAACAGATAACATATTTTCCAACCTGGGTTAACGTACATAAACAGATAATATATTTTCCAACCTGGGTTAACATACATAAACAGATAATATATTTTCCAACCTGGGTTAACATACACAAACAGATAATATATTTTCCAACCTGGGTTAACATACACAAACAGATAATATATTTTCCAACCT
>NW_013888127.1:0-278 GCF_000517525.1 Limulus polyphemus
AAAGACACAAAATTTAACAATACTGTGTACTATCAATAAGAAGACACGAGATTTAACGATACTGTGTACTATCAATAACAAGACACAAGATTTAACAATACTGTGTTCTGTCAATAAGAAGACACAAGATTTATTAATACTATGTACCATCAATAAGAAGACACAAGATTTAACAATACTGTGTACTGTCAATAAGAAGGCACAAGATTTAACGATACTGTGTACTGTCAATAAGAAAACACAAGATTTAACAATACTGTTTACTGTCGATAAGAAGG
>NW_013888128.1:0-279 GCF_000517525.1 Limulus polyphemus
AATATGTAGAGTATTTACTACACCAGGGATAGGGTACACTATATACAGTATTCACTGCACCAGGGATAGGGTAAACTATGTAGAGTATTTACTACACCATGGATAGGTTACAGTATGTAGAGTATTTGCTACACCAGGTATAGGGTAAACATTGTAGAGTATTTACTGCACCAGGGATAGGGTACACTATGTAGAGTATTTAATGCACCTGGATGGGGTACAGTATGTAGAGTATTTACTGCACCTGGTATAGGGTACACAATATAGAGTATTTACTGC
>NW_013888129.1:0-278 GCF_000517525.1 Limulus polyphemus
TGTTTTATAGTATCATTTACCAAAGCTAGACAGAGAACTTATTCTGGAGCATGTTTTGTAGTATCATTTACCAAAGCTAGACAGAGAACTTATTCTGGAGCATGTTTTGTAGTGTCATTTACCAAAGCTAGACAGAGAACGTATTCTGGAGCATGTTTTGTAGTGTCATTTACCAAAGCTAGACAGAGAACTTACTCTGGAGCATGTTTTGTAGTGTCATTTACCAAAGCTAGATAGAGAACTTACTCTGGAGCATGTTTTGTAGTGTCATTTACCAA
>NW_013888130.1:0-278 GCF_000517525.1 Limulus polyphemus
TGCAGCACAACTTCCCTTAACGTCCTCGGTATAACTGTTTGCCAAGTCGTCACTTTCCCATCTGTAGTTTCCCATCTCCGGACAAGAATACCATTTTCAAGCTTCAACTGCTCCCATTGCGCCCAATAGTGCTTTATCACATGGCTTAGACTAGACACCTTCTCCCAAGCAGGGCGCACAACACTCGCTTTTAGAAAATTAATCATTGGCCTCAAATCCTGGTCTTTCTCCTGTTCTGCTTTGATATCTATATTTGGCTCCACTTCACCATCATCAAC
>NW_013888131.1:0-278 GCF_000517525.1 Limulus polyphemus
TTTTACCAAGTAAGGCTAAAGATGAATATGGTGGTTATAAATTCGATAACTAGAGTTACACCTAGGTATTCGTGGAGTAGTTGTACCAAGTAAGGCTAAAGATGAATATGGTGGTTATAAATTCGGTAACTAGAGTTACACCTAGGTGTTCATGGAGTAGTTGTACCAATTAAGGCTAAAGATGAACATGGTGGTTATAAATTGTGTTACTAGAGTTACACCTAGGTGTTCGTGGAGTTGGTGTACCAAATAATGCTAAGGATGAGTATGGTGGTTAT
>NW_013888132.1:0-277 GCF_000517525.1 Limulus polyphemus
TTTTCCAATCATTTTCCCGTACAGTTGACTAGACTTATTGGCCTGTAATTTGTTGGATTACTAGGATACACGACTTTTTTTTTTTTCTTAGGAGGAGATTATACTAATGATAGCTGATTTTCAAGAGGACGGGAGGTAATCTGCGCGTAAGGATGGGTTAAACAAGGCACAAAGGTTTTTTTTTTTTAAGATTAAATTTCTTATGCCATCTTCATTTGGGGAAAGAGTTTTTTTATTGGAAATTTTAATTTCTGCGAGAGATATAGGTCTGCCTATA
>NW_013888133.1:0-417 GCF_000517525.1 Limulus polyphemus
GACCGTTCTCAAAGTAGAAAAAATCTAGTATAATAAAGACTAAAACGACCATTATGTATTTAAAAAATCAAGAGTAAGAAGAACTAAAAAGACCGTTATCAAAGTCGAAAAAATCTAGTGTAAGAAGGACTAAAAAGACCGTTATCAAAGTCGAAAAAATCAAGTGTAAGAAGGTCTAAAAAGACCGTTATCAAAGCCAAAAACATCTTGTGTAAGAAGGACTAAAAAGGCCGTTATCAAAGTCGAAGAAATCAAATGTAAGAAGAACTAAAAACATCGTGATCAAATCCATCAAAATCAGTTGGATGAAGGAATAAAAAAACCGTTATCCAAGTCGAAAACATCTAGTGTCAGAAGGAATAAAAAGAGCGTAATCAAAGTCGAAAAAACCTAAAGTAAAAGGGAATAAAAAGACCG
>NW_013888134.1:0-279 GCF_000517525.1 Limulus polyphemus
TTAAAGAAATGTATGTATACAACGTGTAAGCACAATTAAAGAAATGTATGTCAGCCTTTTGTATACTACGTGTAAGCACAATTAAAGAAATTTATGTCAGCCTTTTGTATACTACGTGTAAGCACAATTAAAGAATGTATGTCAGCCTTTTGTATACTACGTGTAAGCACAATTAAAGAAATGTATGTCAGCCTTTTGTATACTACGTGTAAGCACAATAGAAGAAATGTATGTCAGCCTTTTGTATACTACGTGTAAGCACAATTAAAGAATGTATGT
>NW_013888135.1:0-1031 GCF_000517525.1 Limulus polyphemus
GAATATGGTAGTTATAAATTCTGTAACTAGTGCTACACCTAAGTGTTCATGGAGTAGTTGTACCAAGTAAGGCTAAAGATGAGTATGGTGGTTAAACATTCGGTAACTCACCTAGGTGTAACTCTTTCATGGAGTAGTTGTACCAAGTAAGGCTAAAGATGAGTATGGTGGTTATAAAATCGTTAACTAGAGTTACACCTAGGTGTTCATGGAGTAGTTGTACCAAATAACGCTAAAGATGAGTATGGGGTTACACATTCGGTAAATAGAGTTATACCTACGTGTTCGTGGAGTGGTTGTACTAAGTAAGGCTAAAGATGAGTATGGTGGTTATAAATTCGGTAACTAGAGTTAAACCTACCTTGGTGTAACTTTAGTTTCCGAATGTGTAACCCTATACTCATCTTTAGCGTTATTTGGTACAAAAACTCCACGAACACGTGTTCATGGAGTAGTTGTACCAATTACGCTAAATATGAGTATAGTGGAGATAAATTCGGAAACTAGAGTTACAAATAGGTGTTCATGGAGTAGTTGTACCAAGTAGGGCTAAAGGTGAGCATGATGGTTATAAATTCGGTAATTAGAGTTACACCTAGGTGTTCATGGAGTAGTTCTACCAAGTTTTAGCCTTTAACTCTAGTTACAGAATTTTTAACCACCATACCCATCTTCAGCCTTACTTGGTACAACTACTCCATGAACACTTAGGTGTAACTTCCAGTTACCAAATTTATATCCACCATACTCATCCTAGGTTTCATGGAGTAGTTGTACCAAGTAAGGCTAAAGATAAGTATGGTGGTTAAAAATTCTGTAACTAGAGTTACAACTAGGTTTCATGGAGTAGTTGTACCAAGTAAGGCTAGAGATGAGTATGGTGGTTATAAATTCGGTAACTAGAGTTAAACCTACGTGTTCGTGGAGTTTTTGTATCAAATAACGCTAAAGATGAGTATGGGGTTACACATTCGGAAACTAAAGTTACACCAAGGTGTTCATGGAGTAGTTGTACCAATTACAATAAAGAT
>NW_013888136.1:0-278 GCF_000517525.1 Limulus polyphemus
GAGGGTTAATCGTTGAGTGAAAGGACCAATTCTAAGGGTTAATCGTTGAGTAAAAGAACCAATTCTAAGGGTTAATCGTTGAGTAAAAGTACCAATTCTGAGGGTTAATCGTTGAGTGAAAGGACCAATTCTAAGGGTTAATCGTTGAGTAAAAGGACCAATTCTAAGGGTTAATCGTTGAGTAAAAGAACAAATTCTAAGGGTTAATCGTTGAGTAAAAGGACAAATTCTAAGGGTTAATCGTTGAGTAAAAGGACCAATTCTAAGGGTTAATCGTT
>NW_013888137.1:0-433 GCF_000517525.1 Limulus polyphemus
GCTAACAATATCTATAGCAGTGACAATGCTAACAATATCTATATCAGTGACAATGCTGACAATATCTATATCAGTGACAATGCTAACAATATCTATATCAGTGACAATGCTAACAATATCTATATAAGTGACAATGCTAACAATATCTATATCAGTGACAATGTTAAAAATATCTATATCAGCGACAATGCTAACAATATCTATATCAGTACCAATGTTAAAAATATCTATATCAGTGACAATGCTAACAATATCTATATAAGTGACAATGCTAACAATATCTATATCAGTGACAATGCTAACAATATCTATATCAGTGACAATGCTAACAATATCTATATAAGTGACAATGCTAACAATATCTATCTATATCAGTGACAATGTTAAAAATATCTATATCAGTGACAATGCTAACAATATCTATATCAGTGAC
>NW_013888138.1:0-277 GCF_000517525.1 Limulus polyphemus
ATTCATGGAGTAGTTGTACCAAGTAAGACAAGAGATGAGTATGGTGGTTATAAATTCGGAAACTGGAGTTACACCTAGGTGTTCATGGAGTAGTTGTACCGATTAAAGCTAAATATGAGTATGGTGGTAATAAATTCGGTAATTAGAGTTACACCTAGCTGTTCATAGAGTAATTGTACCAAGTAAGGCTTAAGATGAGTATGGTGGTTATAATTACGGTAATTAGAGTTACACCTAAGTGTTCATAGAGTAGTTGTACCAAGTAAGGCTAAGGATG
>NW_013888139.1:0-878 GCF_000517525.1 Limulus polyphemus
CGATATATATATATATGGTAAATAAATACTTCTGATTAAAAACTCACAACGATATATATATGGTAAATAAAATCTTCTGATTAAACATTCTCAAAGATATACATATACATGGTAAATAAAACTTCTGATTAAACATTCACATCCATATATATATTGTAAATAAAAACTTCTGTTTAAAAATTCACAACGATATATATATATGGTAAATAAAAACTTCTGAGTAAACATTTACAACGATATGTATATCTATATATATATATGTTAAATAAAAACTTCTGTTAAAAATTCACATCGATATATAAATATATGGTAAATAAAAACTTCTGTTTAGAAATTACATCGAATTTTAATCAGATGTTTTATTTACCATGTATATATATATATATCTTTGTAAATGTTTAATCAGATGTTTTATTTACCATATATGTATATACAGTTGTAACTGTTTAATCAGAAGTTTCTATTTATCATACATTTATATCGATGTGAATGTTTAATCAGAAGTTTTTATTTACCATATATATCAATGTCGATGTGAATTCTTGATTAAAATTCACATCGATATATATATATATATATGGTAAATATAAACTACTGATTAAACATTCACATCGATATATATATATGTTAAATAAGAACTTCTGATTAAATATTCACATCGATATTTTACCATATACATATCGATGTGAATGTTTAAACAGAAGTTTTATTTACCAGGTATATGTTAAAACTTCTCATTAAACATTCACATCGATATATATATATATATATATACACATGGTAAAAACTTCTTATTAAACAATAACATCGATATATATATGGTAAATAACAACTCCTGATTAAACATTCACATCGATATATATATATATATATATATA
>NW_013888140.1:0-464 GCF_000517525.1 Limulus polyphemus
TTAGCAACAATAATTACAAACATGATCACCGACTTCCTTCAATAATATAGTAAACCAAATACCAATACGGAAATTATAACACTAAACCAAATAAAATTACACACACATTGTAACACTGATTATCAATCTTATCAAGAAACACCTACAACATCTAATCCCACATGTAATACAAAAAATTATAACTAACATCATACCACAATGAATACTCTTCAATCGGCATGAGATCGAACACATGGCAGATATCATGTTTATCACCGAAACAAAGCTCTTCAACTACCGTTCCATCAGAATGGCAGGATACCAAGTAGAAAGAATAGACAGACCAAACAAGATATACTCAGAACGGGACATACTACTCCTATACAATAAACAATTATATATAAACACAATACATTTACCGCCAAAAAATGAAAATATTACAACAGATGTACTTCTAAGCAATAACAAAACAGTCACAATAGCAA
>NW_013888141.1:0-278 GCF_000517525.1 Limulus polyphemus
CTCCTTGGTGGTTTGATCCTACAACATACTTATTTACGGATTTACTGTTCAGTTAGTGATACCTGAAGAAGGTTATTGTATCCACAACAGTATGTATATTAAAATATCTGTAGTTAACTCCTTGGTGGTTTGATCCTACAACATACTTATTTACGGATTTACTGTTCAGTTAGTGATACCTGATAAAGGTTATTGTATCCACAACATTATATATATATATTAAAATATCTGTAGTTAACTCCTTCGTGGTTTGATCCTACAACATACTTATTTACGGA
>NW_013888142.1:0-278 GCF_000517525.1 Limulus polyphemus
ACTCAAACTGTGCTCTATATGCTTCCCACAGTGCTTTCCCATCGTATTCCTGTGGCTTCCTTTGTACTGGATCACTCCTAGTACTGACATTCATATTTTGTAATTTCTTGTAATTTCTCTTCTCGTTCTTCTTGTTTCTTTTCTCGTTCTTCTTGTATTTTTTTTGCTGTTCTTGTATTGCTGCCATCAAGTCTGCTATGCTGTAGTTTGATTTGCCGCTTCTCGTTTCCATTTTTTTTGTCCCACTCTCTGACACCAATTTGTTACGTCTCCGTTCG
>NW_013888143.1:0-278 GCF_000517525.1 Limulus polyphemus
TGTACGTTTATATAGTTCAATAGGTACAAACCGTGAATATATCAGATCATGACTGTGCGTTTATATAGTTCAACAGGTGCAAATCGTGAATATACCAGATCATGACTATGCGTTTATATAGTTCAATAGGTGCAAACCGTGAATGTATCAGATCATGACTATCAGATAAGATCAACAAACAAGAAGAAACGATGACTTTCTATCTCTTCCTCCCTCCACCCCTCCCCTTTTTTCTAAAGTAAAACATATCGAAGTGATAAGTAACCTTTAAATACATA
>NW_013888144.1:0-356 GCF_000517525.1 Limulus polyphemus
GAGATACAAGTGTCTGATGGTTGGCCCAGTGAGTAGAAGTAATTAGATAAAGGAACAGACAGATACAGATTTTTGTTCTTGTATGTATATATATACATATATATATATAGATAGATAGATGTAACTGAGAACTGCACTTCAGCTATAGAAAGCCCAGGCGGGTTGGTAATCAAGTTCGCCACCAAATGGAGCTCTACCACTTAACCAAGACGTAATTATATATATATTGTTATATTGTACTTTCGACTCGATTTCTTTTTCATAATTAAAACTTGGCGAGCAGTGGAGAAAGATGCTTAACATGTCCATTGTTCCAAACTATCACCCCACAAAGTTTGGTTGAGGTTGTGAAGCAA
>NW_013888145.1:0-344 GCF_000517525.1 Limulus polyphemus
ACCAATAAAGGCTGTCATATTGCACTCGACATCTACATAAATGACTCCAATCAACTACCAATAAAGTCTGTCATATTGCACTCGACATCTACATAAATGACTCCAATCAACTACCAATAAAGGCTGTCATATTGCACTCGACATCTACAAAAATGACTCCAATCAACTACCAATAAAGGCTGTCATATTGGTCTCGACATCTACATAAATGACTCCAATTAACTACCAATAAAGTTTGTCATATTGCTCTCGACATCTACATAAATGACTCCAATTAACTACCAATAAAGTCTGTCATATTGCACTCGACATCTACATAAATGACTCCAATCAACTAACAATAA
>NW_013888146.1:0-278 GCF_000517525.1 Limulus polyphemus
CTCTAGTTACCGAATTTATAACCATCATACTCATCTTTAGCCTTACTTGGAACAACTACTCCATGAACACCTAGGTGTAACTCTAGTTACCGAATTTGTAACCACCATACGCATCTTTAGCGTTATTTGGTACAACAACTCCACGAACACCTAGGTGTAACTTCACTTACCGAATTTATAACCAATATACTTATCGTTAGCGTTATTTGGTACAACAACTCCACGAACACCTAGGTGTAACCCTAGTTACCGAATTTGTAACCACCATACTCATCTGT
>NW_013888147.1:0-278 GCF_000517525.1 Limulus polyphemus
TAGGACCCAATAGCTAGTATCGTTCTCTGACCCACTGTTGACTTTAGTCTTCAGCCATTGTGTTTATTAACTCATATATTTACAACATATCTTCATTGGTTTCCTCAAGTCCGAGTGGATTAAATAGATCCAATAACAATTATCATTCTATGACCCACTGTTGACTTTCGTCTGTAGCCAGTTTGGTAATTAACTCATATATTTACAACATATCTACATGTGTTTGTTTAAGACCGACTGGATTAAATAGGACCCAGTAGCGAGTATCGTTCTATGGC
>NW_013888148.1:0-278 GCF_000517525.1 Limulus polyphemus
TAGAACGATACTAGTTGTTGGGTCCTTTTTAATCCACTTTTACTTATGGGAACCCATGTAGATATGTTGTAAATATATCAGTTAATTAACACATTGACAGCAGAATAAAGTCAACAGTGGTTCATAGAACGATACTAGTTATTGGGTCCTATTTAATCCACTCGGACTTAAGGAAACACACTTAGATATTTTGTTTATAGATGAGTTTATTAACACATTGGCTGCCGACTAAAGTCAACAGTGGGTCATAGAACGATACTAGCTATTGGGTCCGATTT
>NW_013888149.1:0-279 GCF_000517525.1 Limulus polyphemus
CACAAGATTTAAAAGATACTGTGTACTCTCAATAAGAAGACACAAGATTTAACGATACTGTGTACTTTCAATAAGAAGACACAAGATTTAACGATACTGTGTACTGTCAATAAGAAGACACAAGATTTAACGATACTGTGTACTGTCAATAAGAAGACACACGATTTAACGATATTGTGTACTATCAATAAAAACACAAGATTTAACGATACTGTGTACTGTCAATAAGAAGACACAAGATTTAACAATACTGTGTACTGTCAATAAGAAGACACAAGA
>NW_013888150.1:0-278 GCF_000517525.1 Limulus polyphemus
TTATTAAAGTACAATACAACGTTTCGACAAGGTTTTGTCATCATCAGGTACCTTGTCGAAACGTTGTACATTTGCTGTTGTATTAAAGTTTTTCTTCATTACCCACTCAAGCCGTCTCCAGCCATTATCAGTCTCAAAGTGGGTTCCTCGTCATCGAATTTGAATTCATCACGGCGATTAATCGAGGTTGTGTAAGTCTAAACGTTTATCTTTGTTATTCCATGTATAACTTTTTAAGCATGTTCTCTCACCAATCCACTACCATAAACCAATCATAC
>NW_013888151.1:0-611 GCF_000517525.1 Limulus polyphemus
TACACAGTACTGTTAAATCTTGTGTCTTCTTATTGAAAGTACACAGTATCGTTAAATCTTGTGTCTTCTTATTGACAGTACACAGTATCGTTAAATCTTGTGTCTTCTTATAGACAGAACACAGTATCGTTAAATCTTGTGTCTTTTTATTGAAAGTACACAGTATTGCTAAATCGTGTGTCTTCTTATTGACAGTACACAGTTTTGTTAAATCTTGTGTCTTCTTATTGAAAGTACACAGTATCTTTAAATCTTTTCTCTTCTTTTTGACAGTACACTGTCAAGAAGAAGACAAAAGATTTAAAGATACTGTACACAGTTTGTTAAATAAGATACAAGACTTTCAATAAGCTTGTGTCTTCTTATTGACAGTACACAGTATCTTTAAATCTTGTGGCTTGTTAGTGATAGTACACAGTATTGTTAATTCTTGTGGCTTGTTAGTGATAGTACACAGTATTCTTATATCTTGTGTCTTCTTATCTTCTTATTGACGTCAATAAGAAGACACAAGATTTAACTATACTGTGTACTGTCAATAAGAAGACAAAATATTTAACAATACTGTGTCTTTTTAAATCTTTTGTCACTGTGTACTGTCAATAAGAAAA
>NW_013888152.1:0-277 GCF_000517525.1 Limulus polyphemus
GCTGAACAGTTAGTTAATATACACTTTAATATTTCGTAACTATACGCTGAACAGTTAGTTACTATACACTTTAATATTTAGTTGCTATACACTTGAATATTTAGTTACTATACGCTGAACACTTAGTAACTATACACTGAACAGTTAGTTACTATACACTGAACAGTTAGTAACTATACACTTGAACACTTGGTAACTATACACTGAACAGTTAGTTACTATACACTGAACAGTCAGTTACTATACACTTTAATATTTAGTTGCTATACACTAAACA
>NW_013888153.1:0-278 GCF_000517525.1 Limulus polyphemus
AATACACAAGTAGAAAGTTGTGTTAACTTCATGTTCTTAATACACAAGTAGTAAGTTGTGTTGTAACTTCATATTCCTAATACACAAGTAGTAAGTTATGTTGTAACTTCATATTCCTAATACACAAGTAGTAAGTTGTGTTGTAACTTCATGTTCCTAATACACAAGTAGTAAGTTGTGTTGTAACTTCATGTTCCTAATACACAAGTAGTAAGTTGTGTTGTAACTTCATGTTCCTAATACACAAGTAGTAAGTTGTGTTGTAACTTCATGTTCTT
>NW_013888154.1:0-334 GCF_000517525.1 Limulus polyphemus
ACCTAGATGTTCATGGAGTAGTTGTACCAAGTAAGGCTAAAGATGAATATGGTGGATCTAGAGTTAATCCTAGGTGTTCGTGGAGTTGTTGTACCAAATAACGCTTAAGATGAGTATGGGGGTTATAAATTCGGTAACCAGAGGTAAACCTAATTTTTCATGGAGTAACTGTTCCAAGTGAGGCTAAAGATGAGTATGGGGGTTATAAATTCTGTAACTAGAGTTACACCTAGGTGTTCGTGGAGTTGTGTTCCAAATAACGCTATAGATGAGTATGGTGGTTATAAAATCGGAAACTAGAGTTACACCTAAGTGTTCATGGAGTAGTTGAACC
>NW_013888155.1:0-339 GCF_000517525.1 Limulus polyphemus
AGATAATATCTTATACAGTAGCCCCCGCGTAACTCAGCTTTACTCTTGATTAGGTAATATCTTATACAGTAGCCCCGAGTAACTCAGTTTTACCCTTGATTAGGTAATATCTTATACAGTAACCCCGAATAACTCAACTTTACTCGTGATTAGGTAATATCTTATGCAGTAGCCCCGAGTAACTCAGCTTTACTCTTGATTATGTAATATCTTATAAAGTAGCTCCGAGTAACTAGTTTTTCTCTTGATTAGGTAATATCTTATACAGTAGCCCCCGAGTAACTCAGTTTTACTCGTGATTAGGTAATATCTTATACAGTAGCGCCCGAGTAACTCAGG
>NW_013888156.1:0-278 GCF_000517525.1 Limulus polyphemus
AGAGACACTGGTAACCTAGACCACACAACTTACACCAGATGTACACAGACACTAGTAACCTAGACCACACAACTTACACAAGATGTACACAGAAACTAGTAACCTAGACCACACAACTTACACAAGATGTACACAGAAACTAGTAACCTAGACCACCCAACTTACACAAGATGTACACAGACACTAGTAACCTAGACCTCCCAACTTACACAAGATGTACACAGACACTGGTAACCTAGACTACCCAACTTACAAAAGATGTACACAGACACTGGTAA
>NW_013888157.1:0-278 GCF_000517525.1 Limulus polyphemus
CCTAAAAGTATAACATTACCTAGAGTTTCAAAAACCTAAAAGTACAACATTACCTAGAGTTTCAAAAACCTAAAAGTATAACATTACCTAGAGTTTCAAAAAGCTAAAAGTATAACATTACCTAGTTTCAAAAAGCTAAAAGTATAACATTACCTAGAGTTTCAAAAAGCTAAAAGTATAACATTACGTAGAGTTTCAAAAAGCTAAAAGTATAACATTACCTAGAGTTTCAAAAAGCTAAAAGTATAACATTACCTAGAGTGTCAAAAAGCTAAAAA
>NW_013888158.1:0-278 GCF_000517525.1 Limulus polyphemus
AAACTAACTAGAGTCTTAAATAAAATACCCACACACCTAACAATACATTCAATTACCACAACAAGAAAACTAACTACAGTCTTAAACACAATACCCACACACCTAACAATACATTCAATGACCACAACAAGAAAACTAACTACAGTCTTAAACACAATACCCACACACCTAACAATACATTCAATGACCACAACAAGAAAACTAACTACAGTCTTAAACACAATACCCACACACCTAACAATACATTCAATGACCACAACAAGAAAACTAACTACAGT
>NW_013888159.1:0-276 GCF_000517525.1 Limulus polyphemus
ATACATTCAAATATAAATTATTAACAAAGTACAGGTAAAGAGTGTAAATAAGCTTTCTTCTAATTAATCATACATTCAAATATAAATTATTAACAAAGTACAGGTAAAGAGTGTAAATAAGCTTTCTTCTAATTAATCATACATTCAAATATAAATTATTAACAAAGTACAGGTAAAGAGTGTAAATAAGCTTTCTTCTAATTAATCATACATTCAAATATAAATTATTAACAAAGTACAGGTAAAGGGTGTAAATAAGCTTTCTTCTAATTAATT
>NW_013888160.1:0-280 GCF_000517525.1 Limulus polyphemus
AAAAAGTCGTTGTTTCAGCTTTAAATTCAATTGGGTATAGAGGTTTAAATATCATAAAAGTCGTTGTTTCAGCTTTAAATGCAATTGAGTATAAAGGTTTAAATATCATAAAAAGTCGTTGTTTCCGTTTAAAATTCAATTGGGTATAGAGGTTTAAATATCATACAAAATCGTTGTTTCTGTTTTAAATTCAATTGGGTATAGAGGTTTAAATATAAATATCATGAAAAGTCGTTGTTTCAGCTTTAAATGCAATTGGGTATAGAGGTTTAAATATCAT
>NW_013888161.1:0-276 GCF_000517525.1 Limulus polyphemus
GGGGGGGGGGGGGAATAAACTTACTGTACAATTTCACGGCTAATCTATCCAGTAACTGAATATACGCAATATATAACACTGATCCAAATTTAACCCTATAACGCACGTTGATCAAAGTGTAGACTGAAATAGACCACCCTTGAACTTAGACTTCGAGATTAAACAACTTTCAGAATACTGAGTTTATCTATTATATCTGCTATTGTGCGCCTATATAATGTGAAGAACTGAATAATGGCTGATGACTCTTTTTTTTCTTCACTTCATCTATCTCAT
>NW_013888162.1:0-277 GCF_000517525.1 Limulus polyphemus
CTATTACGTAATTTCAAAGCAATTAAAATATGCTTACAAATTCATCCGACCACTTTTTACTACTACCGTGAAGTGTTAAAAACGTGTGTATCTTCAACGGAAACTTATTGTTGCATGTTTATATTGTTGCGTCATCGAGATCACATGACTACAGTGACGCCACGTTTCTAGAACTATCCCGTATCTTGGCGAATGCTCTAGTATTTGCTAGATATAGGGTAGTTTGTATATATAAGAGGGGACAACGTGACGCGATATAGAAGGTAATGTGTGTATA
>NW_013888163.1:0-277 GCF_000517525.1 Limulus polyphemus
CCACAGTTGTAAGTTTACTGAACGACGCTAACGTTAAATATGAGTTAATTCACACTGTAGCAACAGGAAATTAAACATTTAAGTCGAGTTAGAAGAAATTAACCATTTATTCCGTTGTTCTCAGTGTAGAGTTTATTTAAGACGCCTGACTCGTTTCTTGAGTATAATGTTTCTCAGTTAAATGGTTTATTTAACGAAATAATTGTAGTAGAGAAAATAAAACCATAAAACATAATGTCCTATCTCACGTAATTTAAAAAACAAAATCGGAGTGATT
>NW_013888164.1:0-276 GCF_000517525.1 Limulus polyphemus
AGAAACAAGAAGAGAAATTACCACAGTTGTTAGAGGAAAAGAAAAGAAACAAGAAGAACGAGAAGAGAAATTACAACATTTGTTAGAGGAAAAAGAAAAGAAACAAGAAGAACGAGAAATTAAACAAGAAGAGAGATTACAGCAGTTGTTGGAGGAAAAAGAAAATAAACAAGAAGAGAGACAACAGCAGTTGCAAAAAAACCTGCAACAGTGGCAGCTCGAACAACAAAATAAACAAGAAGAGAGATTACAGCAGTTGTTTTGAGGAAAAAGAAA
>NW_013888165.1:0-277 GCF_000517525.1 Limulus polyphemus
TTCGCCATACTCAAAGGGATAATCAGCGACTTTGAAATTTTCTTGTAATCTTCTCCTGATCTGTGTTTCTCTACCACTTTATCCCTGACTTGTTTGGAAAGCTCCTTGGTCTTCATGGTTGGTATGTCTTATCACAAGTATATGAGTTGTAGCTTGAACAAATACGTTTACTCTGATGTTAAGTTAAATCACTTTGATTACACACAGACAGAGACAATTACACCAATTTTGTGACCTTTCTAACTAATTTTCGCACCTTAACTGATTTAGCGTTGCT
>NW_013888166.1:0-277 GCF_000517525.1 Limulus polyphemus
TGGTTTCGATGCCCGTGGTGGGCACAACTCAGATAGCCCGTTGCTTAGTTTGTACTTAACAAACAAACAATATAATCCTCATATTATTATTTATATAAGGTAAATCATTTTTATATTATCTTTTAAACAAGATAAAACATCTTTCATAGTATTTTTAGAAAAGAAGGTAATACGTTCTTGATATTATCTTTTAAACAAGATAAAACATCTTTCATAGTATTTTTAAAAAAGAAGGTAATACGTTCTTGATATTATATCTTAAACAAGATAAAACATC
>NW_013888167.1:0-277 GCF_000517525.1 Limulus polyphemus
ACACAAGATATACCGATGCTGTGTACTGTCAATAAGAAGACAGAAGATTTAACAATACTGTGTACTCTCAATAAGAAGACACAAGATTTAACGATACTGTGTTCTGTCAATAAGAAGACACAAGATTTAACGATACTGTGTGCTGCCAATAAGAAGACACACGATTTAGCAATACTGTGTACTGTCAATAAGAAGATACAAGATTTAACGATACTGTGTACTGTCAATAAGAAGACAGAAGATTTAACGATACTATGTACTTTCAATAAGAAGACAA
>NW_013888168.1:0-279 GCF_000517525.1 Limulus polyphemus
TTTAACTAAACTTCCAAGCATTTTTTCTTAATTTTTTCTCTACATCTATTGAGATAAAAATGAACTTCCAAGTATTTTTCTTAATTTTTTCTCCATCTATTGAAAAATAACTGAACTTCAAAGTATTTTAATTAATTTCTTTTCTCCATCTATTGAGAGATAACTGAACTTCCAAGTATATTTTCTTAATTTTTTCTCAATCTATTGTGAAATAACTGTACTTCCAAGAATCTTTTTTTACATCTATTGAAAGATAACAAAATTTCTAAATATTTATTC
>NW_013888169.1:0-276 GCF_000517525.1 Limulus polyphemus
TATTGAGCTGACTTCTGTAGATATAAGCATTTCATCACAAGTCACGTGATAACATACAATTACTGCTCAAAGTACCATCAGATATAATATGCCTTCAAAATCCGTCTAACCAGATGGCGCGAGAGTTAAGCTCTTTCAGATCTTGTTTTTAATATGTTTATTGCTTATGAAGCACCCAGTAATGTCACTGTACTATAAAAAAGGGAACGTTTGATGTAACAATTAACAAATTATTAGAAAGTAAATATTGTCAGTGCATATTCTCAATCATATTTC
>NW_013888170.1:0-277 GCF_000517525.1 Limulus polyphemus
GTGCACTCTGTAGTTTTGATGTCTCACAGTGGTTGAACACAATGTTTTACTGCTATGTAACTTTACTATACACTGTGAACCTTGATGCCTCAGTTCTTCCATTAGGAATACAGTGGTTGAACATGATGTTTTACTGTCTTGTAACTTCACTGTGCACTCTGTAGCTTTGATGTCTCACAGTGGTTGAACACAATGTTTTACTGCTATGTAACTTTACTATACACTGTGAACCTTGATGCCTCAGTTCTTCCATTAGGAATACAGTGGTTGAACATGA
>NW_013888171.1:0-275 GCF_000517525.1 Limulus polyphemus
CTTAGACATGTTTTCATTTTCTTAAAATATTTCGGATAAAAAAGGAATGAACGACATAAGAAATTAAAATGTAACCTTTTACAGAAACTGATCTGCACATGTAATAATTTTCTTTTTGATGCTTATTCTAAACGTTGTAAGATATTTATTGATATTTCAAGAACATTCTTTCATCTTATAAACATCTCGAGAAATACTCTTTCAAAACAATAACTTCTACAAAATACATTTAAATTTTTTTTAATGTTACAAAATAGTTTTTAAATTCTAGGTGG
>NW_013888172.1:0-277 GCF_000517525.1 Limulus polyphemus
GATTTAACATTACTGTGTAGTATCAATAAGAAAACACGATATTTAACGATACGGGTTTTATCAATAAGAAGACACGAGATTTAACAATACTGTGTACTGTCAATAAGAAGACACAAGATTTAACAATACTGTATGCTATCAATAAGAAGACACGAGATTTAACGATACTGTGTACTGTGAATAAGATGACATAAAAATTTAACAATACTGTGTACTGTCAGTAAGAAGACACAAGATTTAACAATGCTGTGTACTGTCAATAAGAATACATAAGATT
>NW_013888173.1:0-277 GCF_000517525.1 Limulus polyphemus
AGTCACCATTTAGGTACCTTTACTGTTGATGATGTTTTAACAATTAGATAACTTTGAGTAACCATTTAGATACCCTTACTTTTGATGATGTTTTAACAATTAGATAGCTTTGGGTCACCTATTAGGTACCCTCACTGTTGACGATGTTTTAACAATTATATAGCTTTGGGTCACCATTTACGTACCATTACTTTGATGATGTTTTAACAGATAACTTTGAGTCACCATTTAGGTACCCTTACTATTGATGATGTTTTAACAATTAGATAGCTTTGGG
>NW_013888174.1:0-277 GCF_000517525.1 Limulus polyphemus
ACATTGTCTGGTGTTGGCCAGTCATGCACTGCTTTCACCTTATCAGGGTCAGTTTGTACACAATTCTCACTAACAATGTGGCCTAAGTAAAGCACCTCTTTCTGGAACAAATGACATTTCTTGGGATGGAGTTTGAGGTTTGCTGCTTTCAAACGCTTGAATACTTCCTCCAGCTGGGATATTTCCTCGTCAAAAGTTGTTGCAAATACGATGACATCGTCCAGGTACACTAGGGCTATCCCCCATTGTAGGCCTTCCAATACTCGTTCCATCAGCC
>NW_013888175.1:0-276 GCF_000517525.1 Limulus polyphemus
AATAGGGTACACCATGTATAGTATTTACTATACATGGGATAGGGTACAGTATATAGAGTATTTACTGTACCAGGGATAGGTACACTATGTAGAGCATTTACTGCACCAGGGATAGGGTACACTATGTAGAGTATTTACTGAACAACAAATAGGGTACAGTATGTAGAGTATTTACTGCACCAGGGATAGTGTACACTATGTAGAGTATTTAATGCACCTGGATAGGGTACAGTATGTAGAGTATTTACTAGCACCTGGATAAGTTACAGTATGTAG
>NW_013888176.1:0-277 GCF_000517525.1 Limulus polyphemus
AACTACAAATATGATGGAGAATACACAACTACAAATATAATGGCTAGCACACAACTACAAATATAATAGCTAACACACTACTACAAATATAATGGAGAATACACAACTACAAGTATATTGGAGAATACACAACTACAAATATAATGGCTAGCACACAACTACAGATATGATGGTTAACACACTACTACAAATATAATGGAGAATACACAGCTACAAATTTGATGGAGAATATACAACTACAAATATAATGGAGAATATACAACTACAAATATAATGG
>NW_013888177.1:0-276 GCF_000517525.1 Limulus polyphemus
CTTGAGTAAGGGTCTGAGTGAATTACAGAAACATATTATTTACAATCCGAAGCTACGTTGTCTTGAGTAAGGGTCTGAGTGAATTACAGAAACATCTTAAACATGATCCGAAGTTAAGTTGTCTTGAGTAAGGGTCTGAGTGAATTATAGAAACATGTTAAACACAATCTGAAGCTAAGTTGTCTTGAGTAAGGGTCTGAGTGAATTACAGAAACGTCTTAAACATGATCTGAAGCTAAGTTGTCTTGAGTAAGGGTCTGAGTGAATTACAGAAAC
>NW_013888178.1:0-276 GCF_000517525.1 Limulus polyphemus
TGTCTTCTAATTGACATTACACATCATAGTTAAATCTTGTGTCTTCTTAATGACAGTACACAGTATCGTTAAATCTTGTGTCTTTTTATTGATAGTACACAGTATTGCTAAATCGTGTGTCTTCTAATTGACATTACACAGTATCGTTAAATCTTGTGTCTTCTTATTGACAGTACACAGTATCGTTAAATCTTGTGTCTTCTAATTGACATTACACAGTATCGTTAAATCTTGTGTCTTCTTATTGACAGTACACAGTATCGTTAAACTTGTGTC
>NW_013888179.1:0-277 GCF_000517525.1 Limulus polyphemus
ATGGAATACAACTTAGACCTAACAGTTAAAACCTAATTATAAAAGAGCCACTTCTTACACAGTTAAATGCTAACAGTTAATGTCAATAATTAACAGAAGAAGTTATTGATTTCACACTAACTGGATATCATGCTTATTTCACAAACGCTACAAAGGAAATATAAAAGAAAATTATCTAATGCTCAGACACTTTAGATCTAACGTAGGCCCAAATATTAAAGTCGTACTTGACACTTTAGATCTAACGTAGGCCCAAATATTAAAGTCGTACTTGACA
>NW_013888180.1:0-277 GCF_000517525.1 Limulus polyphemus
CGCTCGACTCGTAATCTGAGGGTCCTGGGTTCGAATCCCCATCATACCAAACATGCTCGCCCTTTCAGCCGTGGGGGCGTTATAATGTGACGGTCAATCCCACTATTCGTTGGTAAAAGAGTAGCCCAAGAGTTGGCGGTGGGTGGTCTTTCATCTTGCCTTATACTGCTAAATTAGGGACGGCTAGCGCAGATAGCCCTCGTGTAGCTTTGCGCGAAATCCACAACAAACAAACAAACAAATAAAACTATAATACGTAAACAGAAATTGTTTAAAC
>NW_013888181.1:0-278 GCF_000517525.1 Limulus polyphemus
ATTATAATTAAAACCCAACTCATTAAATGATCCAAATCCTTTTGTATATCAGCAGCATCTAAGACCTTAATATCATCTGCAAATTTAAGTAATCTATTGACTATACCTTCATCTACGTCATTGATATAAATAAAAAAGAGCAAAGGTCCTAAGACTGAGCCCTGAGGTATCCCACTTGTGACATTAATCCAGTTTGACTGGATTAATTACTACTATTAATACTACCTTTCATTTAAAACTGAAGTACCATTTATTTTCGTTAAACTTTTCACTACAAC
>NW_013888182.1:0-277 GCF_000517525.1 Limulus polyphemus
CTATTAACCAAAATGTTTGTCTAATAACTATTATTAACGAAATGTTGGTCTAATAACTATTATTAAAAAAATGTTGGTCTAATAACTACTATTAACTACATGTTGGTCTAATAACTACTGTAAACTACATGTTGCTCTAATAACTATTATTAACTACATATTGGTCTAATAACTACTATTAACTAAATGTTGGTCAAATAACTATTATTAACTACATGTTGGTCTAATAACTACTATTAACTACATGTTGGTCTAATAACTACTGTAAACTACATGT
>NW_013888183.1:0-277 GCF_000517525.1 Limulus polyphemus
CAGGTTCTGTCAAATGTAGTGTTACTTGTGGTTACACTTCTTTCATGTTCAGGCACTGTCAAATGTAATGTTATTTATGGTTACATTTCTTTCATGTTCAGGTACTGTCAAATGTAGTGTTACTTGTGGTTACACTTCTTTCATGTTCAGGTACTGTCAAATGTAGTGTTACTTGCGGTTACACTTCTTTCATGTTCAGGTTCTGTCAAATGTAATGTTACTTGTGGTTACACGTCTGCCATGTTCAGGTACTGTCTAATGTAATGTTATTTATGGC
>NW_013888184.1:0-301 GCF_000517525.1 Limulus polyphemus
AAAGATGAGTGTGGGGTTATAAATTCGGTAACTAGAGTTCACCCTAAGTGTTAATGGAGTAGTTGTACCAAGTAAGGCTAAAGATGAGTATGGTTGTTATAAATTCCGTGAAGTTGTACCAAGTAAGGCTAAAGATGCTCATGTTACAGAATTTATAACCACCATCTCCTAGGTGTAGTGTTCGTGAAGTTGTTGTACCAAAAAACGCTACAGATGAGTATGGTGGTTACAAATTCAGTAACTAGAGTTACACCTAGATGTTCGTGGAGTTGTTGTACCAGGTAAGAGTAACGATGAGTAT
>NW_013888185.1:0-277 GCF_000517525.1 Limulus polyphemus
TTATCAAACAGGCTGGTTAATATCTTATAATTATCAAAAACTTGGTAAGGACTACTTTCTGTTTACCAAACAGGTTGGTTAATATCTTATAATTATCATAAACTTAGTAAGGACTACTTTCTGTTTATCAAACAGGCTGGTTAATATCTTATAATTATCAGAAACTTGGTAAGGACTACTTTCTGTTTATCAAACAGGCTGGTTAATGTCTTATAATTATCAGAAACTTGGTAAGGACTACTTTCTGCTTATCAAACAGGCTGGTTAATATCTTATA
>NW_013888186.1:0-277 GCF_000517525.1 Limulus polyphemus
GGCGTTAAACATGTATTTAGACAATCTAAACCAATTGAATCAACCATCATTTTAACTGCATCTCAAGTGCACCATCAGGGATGCAAATGATTTCTTAAGCTGTTTGTCTTCATGTCACCTTGCCCAAGAAACCATAGCAAAGGTAAAAGGGGTACAAGAGGTCAGCAACACGCACATCAGCCGGGTACTGACCGCAACAAGAGATCTATCAACACGCACATCAGCCGGGTACTGACCGCAACAAGAGATCTATCAACACATTGTACTGGATCCACAG
>NW_013888187.1:0-277 GCF_000517525.1 Limulus polyphemus
TAGTATGTTTATCATTTGTTATTTAATTATTGCATATTAACCGGTCTTAGAACTCTAACTTCGTTAACCTGTACTATAACCGAAAGATAAAGTCGAATATATAAGAAAATGGTTTCATCCTTGAACTGTATCTGTACTTAAGCTGTGAAGTATATCAGTATAACGTTAAAAGTAAGGACTTAATTTTAAACTGAATAATGTAATCTTCTTCTAAAGGTGAAGTGTGAAGTAGAAAGTTTCATTTTATTTAGTTTTGAATGTGTTTATTTATTATACA
>NW_013888188.1:0-277 GCF_000517525.1 Limulus polyphemus
GGCTAATGGTTAGATCAACAATGTTTGGTATTGGCTAATGGTTAGATAATTAACTTTTGGTGTTGGCTAATGGTTAGATAAACAATGTTTGGTATTGGCTAATGGATAGGCGAATAGTGTTTGGTATTGCCTAATGGTTAGATGAACAATGTTTGGTATTGGCTAATGGTTAGATGAACAATGTTTGGTATTGACTAATGGTTAGATGAACAATGTTAGGTATTGGCTAATGGTTCGATGAACAGTGTTTGGTATTGTCTAATGGTTAGTTGAACAG
>NW_013888189.1:0-276 GCF_000517525.1 Limulus polyphemus
ACGCCTCTGCGGAACGCCTCCGGGAACGCGGCCGAGGTTCCGTCGGCGATACCTCGACTGGTGGTTGGCGTTCAATGCCGAGGCTTTCCGCGTATCTGAGGCAGAGACCGTACCTCGTACTTTTGAGAGGGATGACCCTAAATTTACTTTCCCTCTTATATTAGGGGAACAAGTTAAACGCGGTAGCAGACGAAAGAACGTTACCGACTATCGGAGAATTTTCCACAGACCCGATCTCGACGGCAATACCTCACGTCTCTCCAAAACGTCTCCGGG
>NW_013888190.1:0-276 GCF_000517525.1 Limulus polyphemus
CATACTTCAACAGACAGAACGTTATACATACTTCAACATGTTGAAGTTATACATACTTCAACAAACAGAACGTTATACATACTTCAAAAGACAGAACGTTATACATACTTCAACAAACAGAACGTTATCCATATTTCAACAGACAGAACGTTATACATACTTCAACAGACAGAACGTTATACATACTTCAACAAACAGAACGTTATACATATTTCAACAGACAGAACGTTATACATACTTCAACAAACAGAACGTTATACATACTTCAACAAACAG
>NW_013888191.1:0-276 GCF_000517525.1 Limulus polyphemus
ATTCTGCCCGTTCCTGTGATTACCTATTTTCCCTCCATCTCTAGGTATGTTACATTCTTGAGTCAGCATGCCTAGTCCTCTTCACACCTCGGATAATTATGCATTAATGTGCCATCATTCAGATTTTTCCGTTCTGAACTGTCAGTCTTTGGAGTCCTATATTCAGGTGTGGGAATCTGACCCCGATACCTCTGTGAGATTTTCCCAGCCCCAAATTTCCCATCTCCATTTGACCCTAACTAACCTCCAGTGTTACTTCTATCAAAGCTATCCACT
>NW_013888192.1:0-277 GCF_000517525.1 Limulus polyphemus
ATATCTGTTTCATAGTATAAAACATTAACAAAGTGGATTCATACTGTTATATCTATTTGATAGATAGTATAAAACACTAACAAAGTGGATTCATACTGTTTGATAGTATAAAACACTAACAAGGTGGATTCATACTATTATATCTGTTTCATAGTATAAAACACTAACAAGGTGGATTCATACTATTATATATATTTGATAGATAGTATAAAACAAGGTGGATTCTCTTCGTTAAATTCTTTATATAATATCAAGATTAGATTTATAACACTTCATG
>NW_013888193.1:0-277 GCF_000517525.1 Limulus polyphemus
TTTAACTTTGTATATACATACTATATACTATCCTTATAACACGTGACTGTTTAACTTTGTATTTACATACTATATACTATTCTTATAAGTCGTGACAGTTTAACTTTGTATTTACAGACTATATACTATTCTTATAAGTCGTGACTGTTTAACTTTGTATTTACATACTATATACTATCCTTATAACACGTGACTGTTTAACTTTGTATTTACATACTATATACTATTCTTATAAGTCGTGACAGTTTAACCTTGTATTTACATACTATATACTATT
>NW_013888194.1:0-277 GCF_000517525.1 Limulus polyphemus
ATACTCCTTACAGACTTGAAATATTCAAATTACTTAAAGGTAAATAAACCATTTCTAAATGAAACAGAAACGCCAGACAAAACATTTTGATTCTAATAGAACAAAGTATCCAAACAATTTGAACTCCTGAATATAGCCGACCGATTAGTTTTCTGTAAAATATCCACGAAAAATGTAATATGTTTTCCACAAAATACTTTCGTCAGAATAATTCTACTTAAACGATATACCCCAATAATAATTCTTACTCTACCTTTCCATTATATCCAGTACCATG
>NW_013888195.1:0-277 GCF_000517525.1 Limulus polyphemus
ACAAAACCGTATTGTAATAATCAGAAGACTGTATCTGTTATAATGACAAAACCGTAATGTAATAATCAGAAGACTGTATCTGTTATAATGACAAAACTATAATGTAATAATCAGAGGATTGTATCTGTTATAATGACAAAACTGTAATGTAATAATCAGACGACTGTATCTGTTATAGTGACAAAACCGAAATGTAATAATCAGAGGACTGTATTTGTTATAATGACAAGACCGAAAGGTAATAATCAGAAGACTGTATCTGTTATAATGACAAAAC
>NW_013888196.1:0-277 GCF_000517525.1 Limulus polyphemus
ACTCATTGTAAGTATTAGAACAAAATATACTACATTTATAACACCTAGTGACTACTCATTGTAAGTATTAGAACAAAATATAATACATTTATAACACCTAGTGGCTACTCACTGTAAGTATTACAACAAATATACTACATTTATAACACCTAGTGACTACTCATTGTTAGAATTAGTACACAATATACTACATTTATAACACCTAGTGACTACTCATTGTTAGAATCAGAACAAAATATACTACATTTAAAACACCTAGTGACTACTCATTGTAAGT
>NW_013888197.1:0-277 GCF_000517525.1 Limulus polyphemus
GTTTTACTTTGTTATAATAAGTAGAAAATGTGCAAGAAAGGACGTAATAATCAAATATTTTGAAAATATTTTAACGGCACAAACAATATTTGAAATGATTAACACCAGAAAATGCTGATGCTCATTTGTTTTTAAGTTACAGATCAAACACTGCACGTTAAACCTTATAATGAATCTTATGATTTGATGACAAGGAACCCATGTTTTGAAAATACAGTTTGGAGATGTCTTGAGTGGGTGTAGTGAAGGAAACTTTACTATAAATATACAATGTTTC
>NW_013888198.1:0-277 GCF_000517525.1 Limulus polyphemus
AGTTTGCTGTTACTCTAACAATGTTCTAAATGTCTCCACCTTACAAAGCCACTGTTTTACTGCAAGACACTTACTTTAATAGAAGGTTGTTTTTTTTTCAAAATACATTAGAGCAAATGTTATGTTTCATATATTAAGTTAATATATCTTATATATGAATAGAGAAAAGACGAAGAAAAGGAGAAAACATATACAGTAGAGAAACGTATGGCAGATTTCTTTATTTTCATACATTTCTTAGTGAATTCTATATCGATTGTTTTCTGATACTACGAAC
>NW_013888199.1:0-279 GCF_000517525.1 Limulus polyphemus
TTACTATGTCTACTGTACTAAATGTGGGTCTTTATACACCGCAGTGCATCATTTACTGTGTCCACTGCACTAAATGTAGGTCTTTATACACTGCAGTGCATTATTTACTGTGTCCACTGCACTAAATGTAGGTCTTTATACAACACAGTGCATTATTTACTGTGTCCACTGTACTAAATGTGGGTCTTTATACACCGCAGTGCATCATTTACTGTGTCCACTGTACTAAGTGTGGGTCTTTATACACCGCAGTGCATTATTTACTGTGTCCACTGTACT
>NW_013888200.1:0-277 GCF_000517525.1 Limulus polyphemus
CTGGTCATTCCTGTTTCACCCTGTGTATAAGCTTTTTAAAGGAACACAAAATGTCTGTAAAAAAGCTAACTTCAAGGGGTAATGATAACATCGTTTTCATTAGAAATACGATTTTTTAAAACTACTACTAGTTATTAATAATTCTTATAAAAGTGGATACTCAGTTTGAAACTATGTCACCTCAGTGAAATTGGTTGACTCCACTCTTTTGGTTTTTGAGTTAAGAAGCAGAAGAAAGAAGAACAAGAAATTCAAACTTTTTGCTATGATACTTACA
>NW_013888201.1:0-276 GCF_000517525.1 Limulus polyphemus
ACTTAGACCTATTCAATTACTTTAGAACCACGCTTTGCGGGATAAAATTATTTTTCTTATCTTCTTTTCTACTGTTAGTTTCACTCTAACATATTAAACGTTAGGCCTATCACTTCTACGGCACTTTACTTCAAGTCAACTTTATTCTCTTTCGCTATTATCTGTCTACTGCTTCCCGCTCACCTCACGCTTTTTATATCATTATCACTTACTCGTCTGCCCGCTCTCTATATTCTCTACGTCCATGAATTATTAACAAAACTTCCTATATTCGTC
>NW_013888202.1:0-277 GCF_000517525.1 Limulus polyphemus
TAGAACAACTAAAAAATACAATCTACTGGTAAGACTACTGATAGTATTGTTATCAATCTACTGGTATAACTAACAAGTACCAGTATTATAGAACAACTAAAGAACATAATCTACTGGTAAGACTACTGATAGTATTGTTATCAATCTACTGGTATAACTAACAAGTACCAGTATTATAGAACAACTAAAGAATATCATCTACTGGTAAGACAACAGATAGTATTGTTATCAATCTACTGGTATAACTAACAAGTACCAGTATTATAGAACAACTAAA
>NW_013888203.1:0-276 GCF_000517525.1 Limulus polyphemus
TATCGGAGAATTTTCCACGGACCCGATCTCGACGGCGGTACCTTACGCCTCTGCGGAACGCCTCCTGGAACGCGGCCGATGTTCCGTCGGCGATACCTCGACCGGTGGTTGGCGTTCAATGTCGAGGCTTTCCGCTTATCTGAGGCGGAGACCGTACCCCGTACTTTTGAAAAGGATGACCCTAACTTAGTTTCCCTCTTATATTATGGGAACAAGTTAAACGCGGTAGCAGACGAAAGAACGTTACCGACTATCGGAGAATTTTCCACGGACCCG
>NW_013888204.1:0-277 GCF_000517525.1 Limulus polyphemus
GAAAAAAATTGTTTTTCCTCATATTTCAATACAATGATGCCCTTGATGTAAGGCTTTCAAAATGGATATTCTTTCATCAAAATTCCCAAAAGTTATTGAATAATTTGTTATCAAAATTTCGGCTATCTTCCATATTATTGTTTTTTTATCTTCAGTTATATTGTAAACAAAGAAGAGCTTTAAAAATAAGATTATTAAAAAAACGCAACATCTAAAAGGCCCCGACGTCTTCTTATGAAACGAACTTCACCTTTTCGATTCTCTTTATTCTGGGTTA
>NW_013888205.1:0-275 GCF_000517525.1 Limulus polyphemus
ACCTAGCTACAGCCAATCAGTTCAACGTGTTTAATGAGTGATATTAAAGTATGCCATCATTTCTGTACATCACCTAGCTACAGCCAATCAGTTCAACGTGTTTAATGAGTGATATTAAAGTATGCCATCATTTCTGTACATCACCTAGCTACAGCCAATCAGTTCAACGTGTTTAATGAGTGATATTAAAGTATGACATCATTTCTGTACATCACTTAGCTACAGCCAATCAGTTCAATGTGTTTAATAAATGATATTAAAGTATGACATCATTT
>NW_013888206.1:0-277 GCF_000517525.1 Limulus polyphemus
AACAACAGTAGATATTAACGGCATTTAAACAGGTAGTAACATACCAGTGTCAAATACCAACATTAAACAACAGTAGATATTAACGACATTTAAACAAGTAGTAACATACCAATGTCAAAGACCAACATTAAACAACACTAGATATTAACAACATTTAAACAAGAAGTGACATACCAGTGTCAAAGAAAAATATTCAACAACAGTAGATATTAACGACATTTAAACAGGTAGTAACATACCAATGTCAAAGACCAACATTTAAACAACAGTAGATATT
>NW_013888207.1:0-277 GCF_000517525.1 Limulus polyphemus
ACAATCCCAACTGTCAATCAATATATCGCAAAAACTAAGTAAAACACTGAAAGAACCATTAGTTTACTCTTCATATTCCCAAACAAAATTTGCCAAAAAACAATCCCAACTGTCAATCAATATAACGCAAAAACTAAGTAAAACACTGAAAGAACCATTAGTTTACTCTTCATATTCCCAAACAAAATTTGCCAAAAAACAATCCCAACTGACAATCAATATTATGCAAAAACTAAGTAAAACACTGAAAGAACCATTAGTTTACTCTTCATATTCC
>NW_013888208.1:0-276 GCF_000517525.1 Limulus polyphemus
GAAGATGATACATCAAAATAAGATATTATCATAAGAAGATGACACATTAAAAGAAGAGACTATCATTAGAAGATGACACATCAAAATAAGATATTATCATTAGAGATGACACATTAAAATAAGATATTATCATTAGAGATGACACATTAAAAGAAGAGACTATCTTTAGAAGATGACACATCAAAATAAGATATTATCATTAGAGATGACACATTAAAATAAGATATTATCATTAGAGATGACACATTAAAATAAGATATTATCATTAGAAGATGA
>NW_013888209.1:0-274 GCF_000517525.1 Limulus polyphemus
TGAAGCTTTTGGTTACTGATTGTTTTTCGATTTCTTGTTACCAGAGGGTCCTAAATTGATGATTCTTCACCAAATTTGGTATGTAGTTACACTATAACGTTGCGTAGTAATATGCAGAGTTTTACCTTCCTACTGTTTGTATTAAAGGAGTTATGGAACGTTTTGCGTTTTGTACCAGTACTTCGTTCCATTTGGACGGATCATCTCCAAATTTTGTATGAACGTTCGTTGCATACTTGCGTATTTACATGCAAAATTCTAGCCTTCTATTATC
>NW_013888210.1:0-277 GCF_000517525.1 Limulus polyphemus
AACATAACTGTATAATTTTTGTACTACTAAACAGAACTGTGTATTTTTTGTACCACTTAACATAACTGTGTAATTCTTGTACCACTAAACATAACTGTATAATTTTTGTACTACTAAACAGAACTGTGTAATTTTTGTACTACTAAACAGACTGTATAATTTTTGTACTACTAAACAGAACTGTGTAATTTTTGTACTACTAAACAGAACTGTGCAATTTTTATACTACTAAACAGAACTGTGTATTTTTTGTACCACTTAACATAACTGTGTAATT
>NW_013888211.1:0-277 GCF_000517525.1 Limulus polyphemus
CCATACTCATCTTTAGCCTCATTTGGTACAACCACTCCACGAATACGTAGGTGTAACTCTAGTTACCGAATGTGTAACCCCATACTCATCTTTAGCGTTATTTGGTACAACTACTCCATGAACACGCATGTTTATCTCTAGTTACCGAATTTATAACCACCATACTCATCTTTAGACTTACTTGGTACAACTACTCCATGAAGCCTAGGAGTAACTCTAGTGACCGAATGTGTAACCCCATACTCATCTTTATCGTTATTTGGTACAACTACTCCAT
>NW_013888212.1:0-276 GCF_000517525.1 Limulus polyphemus
CACACTTTTTTTTTTTTCAAATCCCTGAATATGCCAGTGGCAACGATATAAAAATATTCGACAATTTGAAAGTTAAATGTACGTCCACAGTCCTTTTATTTTCGGCTGACATGACCTGGTGATTAGGGCGTTCGACTCACAAGTCGCGGGTTCGATTCCCGTCATACCAAACATGCTCTCCCTTTCAGCCGTGGGGACATTATAAAGTGACGGTCACCCCCACTTTTCGTTGGTAAAAGAGTAGCCCAAGAGTTGGCGGTGGGTGGTGATGACTAG
>NW_013888213.1:0-276 GCF_000517525.1 Limulus polyphemus
AACATCGTTAAAATATAATGTATCGTGGTAATGATCACTCTAACTTAGCATCTTTAAACGGTAATATATAGTGGTAATGATCACTCTAACTTAGCTTCTTTACAAGATAATGTATCGTGGTTATGATCACTCTAACTTAACATCTTTACAAGATAATGTATCGTGGCAATGATCACTCTAACTTAACATCTTTACAATACAATGTATCGTGGTAATGATCACTCTAACTTAACATCTTTACAATATAATGTATCATGGTAATGATCACTCTAACTT
>NW_013888214.1:0-279 GCF_000517525.1 Limulus polyphemus
ATCTAAGGTAAAGGATAAAATTGGTAAAGATTGGTATAACATTTTTTTACTTCTTAATCTAAGGTAAAGGATAAAATTGGTTTGACATTTTTACTTCTTAATCTAAGGTAAAGGATAAAATTGGTATGACATTTTTTACTTCTTAATCTAAGGTAAAGGATAAAATTGGTAAAGATTGGTATGATATTTTTTACTTCTTAATCTAAGGTAAAGGATAAAATTGGTATGACATTTTTACTTCTTAATCTAAGGTAAAGGATAAAATTGGTAAAGATTGGT
>NW_013888215.1:0-277 GCF_000517525.1 Limulus polyphemus
CACCTTGCTAGAGTTATTATGGCTTGTATCCTAAGCTTGACGGATGCTTATATCTACACCTTTCTAGAGTTATTATGGCTTGTATCCTAAGCTTGACGGATGCTTTTGTTTTCACCTTTCTGAAGTTATTATGGATTGTATCCTAAGCTTGACGAATGCTTATGTCTACACCTTTCTAGAGTTATTATGGCTTGTATCCTAAGCTTGACGGATGCTTTTGTTTACACCTTGCTAGAGTTATTATGGCTTGTATCCTGTGCTTGACAGATGCTTTTGC
>NW_013888216.1:0-276 GCF_000517525.1 Limulus polyphemus
GTCAATAAGAAAACACAAGATTTAACGATACTGTGTACTATCAATAACAAGCCATAAGATTTAACGATACTGTGTACTATCAATAACAAGCCACAAGATTTAACGATTATGTGTACTGTCAATAAGAAAACACAAGATTTAACAATACTGTGTACTGTCAATAAGAAGTCACAAAATTTAACAATACTTTGTACTGTCAATAAGAAGACACAAGATTTAACGATACTGTGTACTATCAATAACAAGCCATAAGATTTAACGATACTGTGTACTATC
>NW_013888217.1:0-275 GCF_000517525.1 Limulus polyphemus
TAAAAGGATCTCTATTTTGAAAGTTTTACATCAAGGGCGTCTTTGTATTGAAATATGAAGAAAATCAATTTTTTTCAAAATTTGAGAAAAAACATGGGCTTTAGCCTTTGATTTTTGGTGAAAATATGAATTTTTTTGGAAAACGGACAAAAGTGTTTTTTTGACGTAAAATTAATAGAAAAACATCCGATAGTGCTTATTTCGTCGGAAAACTCGAAATTGAGACATTATAGTATTGACGAAAAACATTATGTCACTATGAACGCTATGAAAAT
>NW_013888218.1:0-277 GCF_000517525.1 Limulus polyphemus
CTGTTTACTATCATAACAAGTCATAAGATTTCATGATACAGGGTACTATCTATAACAAGCCACAAGATTTAACAATACTGTGTCCTGTCAATAAGATAATACAGGATTAATCAATACTGTGTCCTGTCAATAAGAAGACAGAAAATTTAACGATACTGTGTACTGTCAATAAGAAGACATAAGTTTTAACAATACTTTGTACTATCAATAAGAAGGCACAAGATTTAACGATACTGTGCACTGTCAATAAGAAGACACAAGATTTAACAATACTGTG
>NW_013888219.1:0-277 GCF_000517525.1 Limulus polyphemus
TAATGTAATATCAGGGCTATTGTCATTCTTTTCTCACTTCTTCCGGTAATATCATTACCATTTTCATTCTTTCCTCAGTTATTATTGTAATATTAGTACTATTGTCATTCTTTCCTCCGGTATTATTGTAATATCAATGCTATTACCATTCTTTCCTCAGTTCTTAATGTAATATCAGTGCTACTGTCGTTCTTTCCTCACTCATTATTGTAATATCAGTGCTATTGTCATTTTTTCCTCAGTTATTATTGTAATATCCGTGCTATTGTCGTTCTTT
>NW_013888220.1:0-278 GCF_000517525.1 Limulus polyphemus
CATATTAAAGTTCATTATCATGTTATATAAGCTAGATGATATAGCCTATATTAACGTTCATTATTATGTTATATAAGCTAGATGACATAGCATGTATTAAAGTTCATTATTATGATATATAAGCTAGATGATATAGCACATATTAAAGTTCATTATCATGTTATATAAGCTAGATGATATAGCCTATATTAACGTTCATTATTATGTTCTATAAGCTAGATGATATAGCATATATTAAAGTCATCATTATGTTATATAAGCCAGATGACATAGCATGT
>NW_013888221.1:0-275 GCF_000517525.1 Limulus polyphemus
TTTTCAATTAATTAACCGTTACTC
Organism: Limulus polyphemus; assembly: GCF_000517525.1. NCBI lineage: Eukaryota > Metazoa > Arthropoda > Merostomata > Xiphosura > Limulidae > Limulus > Limulus polyphemus. The sequence continues at coordinate 25 of NW_013888221.1, forward strand.
CCACAAAAACTACTGTGTCTCAATTAATTAACCGTTACTCCCACAAAAAACTACTGTTTTTCAATTAATTAACCGTTACTCCCACAAAAACTACTGTTTTCAATTAATTAACCGTTACTCCCACAAACAACTATTGTTTCTCAATTAATTAACCGTTACTCCCACAAAAAAACTACTGTTTTCAATTAATTAACCGTTACTCCCACAAACAACTATTGTTTCTCAATTAATTAACCGTTACTCCCACAAAC
>NW_013888222.1:0-278 GCF_000517525.1 Limulus polyphemus
GACAATACTTGTGGTAATAGCCATGGGAGGAGTTATGTGAATATATTAGACTGATAACACTTGTGGTAATAGACATGAGGGGGGGCTATGTGAATATATCAGACTGACAATACTTGTGGTAATAGCCATGAGGGGGGGGGACTATGTGAATATATTAGACTGACAATACTTGTGGTAATAGGCATGAGGGGGGGCTATGTGAATATATCAGACTGACAATACTTGTGGTAATAGCCATGGGAGGAGTTATGTGAATATATTAGACTGATAACACTTGT
>NW_013888223.1:0-277 GCF_000517525.1 Limulus polyphemus
GCGTTAATCAAAATACCCTATCCCTGTCAAATAAGTTCTTTCACACTCTGGTGTGTTAACCAAAAGACCCTATTCCTGTCAAATAAGTTCTTTCACACTATGGTGCGTTAACCAAAAGACCCTATCCCTGTCAAATAAGTTCTTTCACACTCTGGTGCGTTAATCAAAATCACTTTACTACATACAAAACGTTTTAAATGTATAGTCTCACCTTACTACATACAAAACGTTTTAAATGTATAGTCTCACCTTACTACATACAAAACGTTTTAAATGT
>NW_013888224.1:0-277 GCF_000517525.1 Limulus polyphemus
ACTTAACATTGTGATCCTGTATCGGGTAGGATTAAGCATGAATGTATTTACTTAACATTGTGATCCTGTTTCGGGTAGGATTAAACACGAGTGTATTTATCTAACATTGTGATCCTGTATCGGGTAGGATTAAGCATGAATGTATTTACTTAACATTGTGATCCGGTTTCGGGTAGGATTAAACATGGGTGTATTTATTTAATATTGTGATCCTGTTTCGGGTAGGATTAAGCATGAATGTATTTATTTAATATTGTGATCCTGTTTCGGGTAGGAT
>NW_013888225.1:0-277 GCF_000517525.1 Limulus polyphemus
ATAGAAGGCTAGAATTTTGCATAAAAATACGCAAGTATGCAACGAACGTTCATACAAAATTTGGAGATGATCCGTCGAAATGTAACGACGTACTGGTACAAAACGCAAAACCTTCCATAACTCCTTTAAAACAAACAGTAGGAATGTAAAACTCTGCATATTACTACGCAACGTTAAAGTGTACCTACATACCAAATTTGGTGAAGAATCATTAATTTTGGACCCTCTGGTAACAAAAAATCGAAAAACAATCAGTAACCAAAAGCTTCACTGCAGT
>NW_013888226.1:0-275 GCF_000517525.1 Limulus polyphemus
TATCATTAACAAACCATGTTATTTATGTAACTAGACATTATCCACTTCTTATATAGAGAGTGAAGTAACTTACCCTACGAGCTTAATACGAAGTTCGAGTAATTGACACATGGTCTGTTTTTACTAATTAAACATATTGTTTTGTTATAATTTTATTCTTTGGTATCTCTGATTATGTTTGTTGTTTTTTTTATTTTAAACAGGTAGGTTTAGCGTTTGGTTTTTGTTACAACTAAGTAAAATGGTGGACTAAAGTTTAAAGACTCGAACCTAAG
>NW_013888227.1:0-296 GCF_000517525.1 Limulus polyphemus
ATACTGTGTAATGTCAATAAGAAGACACAAGATATAACAAAACTGTGTATTGTCAATAAGAGGACACACGATTTAACAATACTGTGAACTGTTAATAAGAAGACACAAGATTTAAATATACTGTGTACTGTCAATAAGAAGACACAAGATTTAACGATACTGTGTACTTTCAATAATAAGACACAAGATTTAACGATACTGTCTACTGTCAATAAGAGGACACACGATTTAACAATACTGTGAACTGTCAATAAGAAGACACAAGATTTAACGATACTGTGTACTGTCAATATGAA
>NW_013888228.1:0-277 GCF_000517525.1 Limulus polyphemus
ATTAAGTGTGTATTTACTTGTGACCACAGAGTGTACAGCTAATGAACACATTTTTTTGACACTATAACTCCAGTCACAATCCATGGAACATAAGAGCCCTCCAAGTCTAAAATAGGTCAGAGTTAGGGTTTGACTAAATTAATTCGTGTAAAACAATCACATGTGATAAAATAAGATACTCAGTAACGAATATGTCCCCCTTACCTGCCATCTCTAAAACACTTCAGGGCTACGGGGCATATTCTGGTCAGTTAAAAGGCAATGTTTTGAAAATCCT
>NW_013888229.1:0-277 GCF_000517525.1 Limulus polyphemus
GAAATTTATAAACGTTCCTGGTCAATATATCTGAAGTTTCCAATAAATAAACGTTAAACACAGTTATAGCTTACAAAGTTTATAGCACACCAATTATAGCAACCCAGTAAAGATATTCTTTTTTTGGCGCGTCTCGTTGGTTATTTTTATAGGCGTGTGGAGAGCTTCTCGAAATTTCCGTTTTACGTAACAATACTCATGCTAACACTAGCGTTTACATAAACACTGCCCCCTCCCCTCAGTGGCACAACGGTATGTCTGCGGACTTACAACGCTA
>NW_013888230.1:0-279 GCF_000517525.1 Limulus polyphemus
TTGTAGTTGACTTAAGTGGTGTGACATGCAAAATCATCAGATGCAGCAACACTTACTGGAATTTGGCCTTTGTGTTCCCAAACGTCATTTTATCAAAAATCAACGACACACTTCCTTGGTAGTAAATAGTCCAACCCTAGTATGCATTGATTTTCAATATCAGTCACGTATACTTTGTGTCTTTCCTTCATGCCCATGAGCTAAATAGTTACCCACACTGGTCCCCACAATCTTGCATAATGTCCTGTCACACCACAGAGCTTCTGTATGGCTTCTGGT
>NW_013888231.1:0-276 GCF_000517525.1 Limulus polyphemus
GTGGTAATGACTAGCTACCCTCCCTCTAGTCTTACACTGCTAAATTATGGATGGCTAGCGCAGATGGCCCTCGTGTAGCTTTGCGCTAAATTAAAAACAAACAAACAAGGTACCTATCTAACAAAACTTAGAGTTATGATACAGTTATAAAAAAAGGCACTGTATGGGCAGGTGGTTAAGGCGCTAGACTCGAAATCTGCGGGTTCGAATCCCCGTCACACCAAACATGCTCGCTCTTTCAGCTATGGGGGCGTTATAATGTAACGTTGGTAAAAT
>NW_013888232.1:0-271 GCF_000517525.1 Limulus polyphemus
TTATGTCATTAGATCAACAAGAACTTTGTACTTATGTCATTAGATCAACAAGAACTTTGTATTATGTATTAGATCAACAAGAACTTTGTATTTATGTTATTAGATCAACAAGTACTATGTATACATGTTATTAGATCAACAAGAACTTTGTATTTATGTCATTAGATCAACAAGAACTTTGTATAATGTTATTAGATCAACAAGAACTTTGTATTTATGTCATTAGATCAACAAGAACTTTGTATTTATGTCATTAGATCCACAAGTAACT
>NW_013888233.1:0-273 GCF_000517525.1 Limulus polyphemus
CAAGTTGACGATAACTAAACATTCTACCTAAACAGGCTACAAGTTGACGATAACTAAACATTCTACCTAAACAGGCTACAAGTTGACGATAACTAAACATTCTATCAAACAGGCTACAAGTTGACGATAACTAAACATTCTATCAAAACAGGCTACAAGTTGACGATAACTAAACATTCTATAAACAGGCTACAAGTTGACGATAACTAAACATTCTACCTAAACAGGCTACAAGTTGACGATAACTAAACATTCTATCAAAACAAACTACAG
>NW_013888234.1:0-277 GCF_000517525.1 Limulus polyphemus
GAATGAATCAGAACCAGACAAAGTATTAGTGTTCTTTGAATGAGTCAGAACCAGACAAAGTATTAATGTTCTTTGGATGAGTTGTAGAACCAGAAAAAGTATTAATGTTCTTTGAATGAATCACAGAACCAGTCAAAATATTAGTGTTCTCTGAATGAGTCAGAACCAGACAAAGTATTAATGTTCTTTGGATGAGTCAGAACCAGACAAAGTATTAGAGTTCTTTGAATGAGTCAGAACCAGTCAAAATATTAGTGTTCTTTGAATGAGTCAGAAC
>NW_013888235.1:0-248 GCF_000517525.1 Limulus polyphemus
GTTGTGTGTATATATATATAGTAAAACGTATTTATGTTAAAAAGAAAATTGTGTGTATCAATCTTGTTGGCAAATATCGTAAACTGACTATATATTTAAACTTTCGACTTAGGGTATAAAAAAACGTGATTTTTGAAATATTGAAGGCGCTCTTAAAGGGTCAGTGCTGCCTCAAGAGTTTTGTAAAATTCCTTCTTCAATACCCAATGAAGTGTGCCACCCTTAATATTTTTATAATTGTGAGATAC
>NW_013888236.1:0-274 GCF_000517525.1 Limulus polyphemus
GTAGGTATTCATCTGCTGTGTATTATAAACTGTTTTGTAGTATTCATCTGCTGTGTATTATAAACTGTTTTGTAGTATTCATCTGCTGTGTATTATAAACTGTTTTGTAGTATTCATCTGCTGTGTATTATAAACTGTTTTGTAGTATTCATCTGCTGTGTATTACAAACTGGTTTGTAGTATTCATCTGCTGCGAATTACAAACTGTTTTGTAGTATTCATCTGCTGTGTATTATAAACTGTTTTGTAGTATTCATCTGCTGCGAATTACAAA
>NW_013888237.1:0-274 GCF_000517525.1 Limulus polyphemus
ATCATGTGAAATAACAAGTCTTTTGATCCTATGATAAAACAAGTATTTTGATCCTATGGCAAAACAAGTCTTTTGATCCTATGATAAAACAAGTCTTTTGATTCTATGGCAAAACAAGTCTTTTGATCCTATGACAAAACAAGTCTTTTGATCCAATGACAAAACAAGTCTTTTGATTCTATGGCAAAACAAGTCTTTTGATCCTATGATAAAACAAGTCTTTTGATCCTATGACAAAACAAGTGTTTGGATCTATTACAAACAAGTCTTTTGA
>NW_013888238.1:0-276 GCF_000517525.1 Limulus polyphemus
ATTGGCATAAACAAATTTTTATATCCGTCATAGATACTAAGTTTAACAGCACAGGTCCCAGTGGGGCAGATGTAAGCCTACGGACTTGCAACACTAAAATCTGAGGTTTGATTCCCCTCGGTTGACACAGCAGATAGCCCAATGTGGCTTTGCTATCGAACAAACAAACATAATAGCACAGAGAGATAATGACATTTGATATATACTGGTAGTAACACAATTATTTGTCAGATATGGACTATTGTATTTAGAGAAACATTTTTTCTATGATGACAA
>NW_013888239.1:0-277 GCF_000517525.1 Limulus polyphemus
CAATACGTCGTTATGTCATGATACTTGTAGTTTATGTTGTAATAAACAATACGTCGTTAGGTCATGATACGTGTAGTTTATGTTGAAATAAACAATACGTCGTTATGTCATGATACTTGTAGTTTATGTTGTAATAAACAATACGTCGTTAGTTCATGAAAGGTGTAGTTTATGCTGTAATAAACAATACGTCGTTAGTTCATGATACGTGTAGTTTATGTTGAAATTAACGATACGTCGTTAGGTCATGATACATGAAGTTTATGTTGTAATAAAG
>NW_013888240.1:0-276 GCF_000517525.1 Limulus polyphemus
GTGTACTATGAGTGGCTCGGATCTACTGTTGTATGATGATACTTTTACCTGTTTTTGTGCTATGAGTGGTTCGAATCTACTGTTGTATGATGATACTTTTACCTGTTTGTGTACTATGAGTGATTCAGATCTACTGTTGTATGATGATACTTTTATCTGTTTTTGTGCTATGAGTGGTTCGGATCTACTGTTGTATGATGATACTTTTACCTGTTTTTGTGATATGAGTGGTTCGGATCTACTGTTGTATGATGATACTTTACCTGTTTTGTGCTA
>NW_013888241.1:0-276 GCF_000517525.1 Limulus polyphemus
GTTGTAAGAATGTTTCGTACAGGTTTTGAGCAATTTTAGCAGTCTTGTAAGAACGTTTTGTACAGGTTTTGAGCAGTTTTCTTGGCAGTCTTGTAAGAATGTTTTGTACAGGTTTTGAGCACTTTTTAGCAGTCTTGTAAGACTGTGTTGTACAGGTTCTGAGCAATTTTTGGCAGTCTTGTGAGATTGTTTCGTACAGGTTTTGAGCAGTTTTCTTGTCAGTCTGTAAGAACGTTTTGTACAGGTTTTGAGCAGTTTTCTTGGCAGTCTTGTAAG
>NW_013888242.1:0-277 GCF_000517525.1 Limulus polyphemus
AGAGGTTGAACTAATTAGGTGTCATCAAGCTGAAGTCAAAGTGACTGAAGAAGTTGATGATGGTGAAGTGAAACCAAATATAGATATCAATGCAGAACAGGAGAAAGACCAAGATTTGAAGCCAGTGATTGATTTTCTAAAAGCAAGTGTTTTGCGCCCTGCTTGGGAGAAGGTGGGTAGTCTAAGCCCTGTGACAAAGAACTATTGGGCACAATGGGACCAGTTGAAACTTGAAGATGATATTCTTCTCCGGAGATGGGAAACTGCAGATGGGAAA
>NW_013888243.1:0-280 GCF_000517525.1 Limulus polyphemus
ACTCACTTTCCCTGTAAAATAGAGAAGACACTTCAGTAATGATTCGTCGAATTAACTACAATATTGGTGGTATTTTTGTGTGTGACTCATGTGTTATTAGAGACCGATAGAGAAGACACTTCAGTAATGATTCGTCGAATTAACTACAATATTGGTGGTATTTTTGTGTGTGACTCGTGTGTTATTAGAGACCGATAGAGAAGACACTTCAGTAATGATTCGTCGAATTAACTGCAATATTGGTGGTATTTTTGTGTGTGACTCATGTGTTATTAGAGAC
>NW_013888244.1:0-277 GCF_000517525.1 Limulus polyphemus
CGATATATAAATGGTAAATAAAAACTTCTGAGTAAACATTTACAACGACACATATATTTATATATATGGTAAAGAAAAACGTCTGTTAAAAATTCACATCGATATATATATATATATGTGGTAAATAGAAACTTCTGATTAAACATTCTAAACGATATATATATATATATATATGTATATATATATGGTAAATAAAAGCTACTGATTAATCATTCACATCGATATATATATATATGGTAAATAAAACTGCTGATTAAACATTCACAACGATATACAT
>NW_013888245.1:0-276 GCF_000517525.1 Limulus polyphemus
GTTGTAAGTCCGCAGACATAACGCTGTGCCACTGGGGGGATGTAATATAGTAATTTTAACTTTTACGTTAAAAACATTTCAGTGTTGATGAGAATTTAAAGACTCATTTTAATAAGGTTTCGATTTTTAATTGTTAGTAATAAGATAAATTATTTTGTAAACTAAGTTTTTGCACAAAAAAAAGAGAAAAGTATAGTAAATTAAAAAAAGAAAAGAAAACTTATATATTTTATATAAATGTTAAATTGAAATTTCATTACTATTGACAAACAGTGC
>NW_013888246.1:0-279 GCF_000517525.1 Limulus polyphemus
TGGTATACATAGATTGCTAGTCTAGTAAGTCCATTAGTGTACTTATAAGAGCTGTTACTTGATTTTTTTGTCTTTAGACTAATAGTATCCATAGGTTGCTAGTCTAGGAAGCTCTTTAGTGTACTTATAAGAGCTGTTACTTGATTTTTTTGTCTTTAGACTAATAGTATCCATAGGTTGCTAGCCTAGGAAGCTCATTAGTGTACTTATAAGAGCTGTTACTTAATTTTGTTTTGTTTTAGACTAATAGTATCCATAGGTTGCTAGTCTAGGAAGCTC
>NW_013888247.1:0-277 GCF_000517525.1 Limulus polyphemus
TTTTAGTTGGTCAACATGATGTTTCAAGTGGTTATGTAACCACTAGCACATTTTAGTTGGTCGACACGATGTTTGAAGTGGTAATGTGAACTTTGGCACAGTTAAGTTGGTCGACACGATGTTTGAAGTGGTAATGTGAACTAGCACATTTTAGTTGGTCAACATGATGTTTGAAGTGGTAATGTGAACTCTAGCACATTCTAGTTGGTCAGCATGATGTTTCAAATGGTAATGTAAACACTAGCACATTTTAGTTGGTCAACGCGATGTTTGAAGT
>NW_013888248.1:0-277 GCF_000517525.1 Limulus polyphemus
TTGGATTGTAACAATTTCAGTTAGAACACTTGGCTTGTAACATTGTTAGTTAGAATACTTGACTTGTAAAATTGTCAGGTATAACACCTGACTTGCAACAATGTCAGTGAGAAAACTTGGCTTGTAACAATGTCATTTAGAACACTTGAATTGTAACAATGTCATTTAGATCACTTTGATTGTAACAATTTCAGTTCGAACACTTGGCTTGTAACAATGTCAGTTATAACACTTGGCTTGTAAAATTGTCAGTTATAACACCTGACTTGCAACAATG
>NW_013888249.1:0-489 GCF_000517525.1 Limulus polyphemus
AATAACTCCACGAACACCTAACCTATTAGTGGTATCTAGTTTACAGCTCAGTAGATTTGAAGGGTCTTGTTCAGTTTAGCTGGTATCTAGTTAACAATCAGTAGATTGAAGGGTCTTGTTCAGTTTAGCTTGTCTTGTTTAGCTGGTATCTAGTTTACAACTCAGTAGATTGAAGGGTCTTGTTCAGTTTAGCTTGTCTTGTTTAGCTGGTATCTAGTTTACAACTCAGTAGATTGAAGTGTCTCTCTTTCAATTAACCCCCACCTATTAGCTGGTATCTAGTTTACAACTCAGTAGATTGAAGTGTCTCGTTCAATTAACCCCCACGTATTAGCTGGTATCTAGTTAACAACTCAGTAGATTGAAGGGTCTTGTTCAGTTTAGCTTGTCTTGTTTAGCTGGTATCTAGTTTACAACTCAGTAGATTGAAGTGTCTCGTTCAATTAACCCCCACCTATTAGCTGGTATCTAGTTAACCAACTCAGTAGA
>NW_013888250.1:0-314 GCF_000517525.1 Limulus polyphemus
CAGTATACAGTATCTTTAAATCTTGTGTCTTCTTATTGACAGTACACAGTATCGTTAAATCTTGTGTCTTCTTATTGACAGTATACAGTATCGTTAAATCTGGTGTCTTCTTATTGATAGTACACAGTATCGTTAAATCTTGTGTCTTCTTATTGACAGTACACAGTATCGTTCAATATTGTGTCTTCTTATTGACAGTACACAGTATCGTTCAATATTGTGTCTTCTTATTGACAGGCCACATTATTTTTAAATCTTGTGTTGTCTTACTGACAGGACACATTATTGTTAAATCTTGTGTTTCTTACTGACAG
>NW_013888251.1:0-277 GCF_000517525.1 Limulus polyphemus
GACGAAAAATTAGGTGTCTATTTACTTGTGACCACTCAGTGTATATATTAAACAGGCAAGATGCGTACATGCATATTACCTGTATGTTTCTGTTAGTTAAAACCTGCTCACATATTCACACTGTTAACTTGTCGCAACAATCAGTTTTAATCTACCTGTAAAAACTGTAAACAATGTCGTCAGTTGTCGCAACAATAATATTTAATCTACTTGTAAAAACTGTAAACAATGTCGTCACTTGTCACAACAATTAGTTTTAGACTACCTGTAAAATTGT
>NW_013888252.1:0-274 GCF_000517525.1 Limulus polyphemus
ATATTTGTTTAATCCTTATAATCCTTGTTGCCATGGAAACAGTTAACAGTCAAGAATTCGAGGATTACTGGAACGAGTTTCGTGTGCTGGAGGAAATAATACAAAATTACGATAGTGACGAGTTTTATGATACCTCAAAGCCACAGAAGGTAGATATTTCATTTTCCTTGAGAATAATTTCAGTAATGCTGGGTATTTGAGAGAGGAAAAAATTATCTGTTTATTATTTTGTCTAAAATCAAAGCACGTGTTCCTGTATTCATTTTATTGATGC
>NW_013888253.1:0-276 GCF_000517525.1 Limulus polyphemus
CTTAAAATCCATCTTTACAAACATTGCAACTCAGCAATACTTTATTAAATATGTATCAAAAAGAAAAACATACATAAACAAAGAACCACAGATCTACAAATATAGTTATTAAACAACAATCTCCAGTCATGAGACTTATTTACTCTGTATTGTATATATATTCCTGTGTCTAGTAAACTATTTTAACTGATAATGACAAAACCTTCTCCAAACTATTGTACGTTTGTTACTCATTAAACCCATCTATGTATTATATATATATATATATAATATTAT
>NW_013888254.1:0-493 GCF_000517525.1 Limulus polyphemus
TGTGTGGATAGTAGAAATGTAGGAGAGAAAATTTCCTGTCCTATGGTCTTGGTTGTATGTGTGGTTAGTAGAAATGTAGGTGAGAAAACTTCTTGTCCTACGGCTTGGTTGTATGTGTGGATTACATACAACCAAGCCATAGGACAGGAAGTTTTCTCACCTACATTTCTACTATCCACACATACAACCAAGCCATAGGACAGGAAGTTTTCTCACCTACATTTCTACTATCCATACATACAACCAAACCACAGGACAGGAACTTTTCTCACCTACAATTCTACTAACCACACATACAACCAAACCATAGGACAGGAAATTTTCTCTCCTACATTTCTACTATCCACACATACAACCAAGTCATAGGACAGGAAATTTTCTCTCCTACATTTCTACTATCACATACAACCAAGCCATAGGACAGGAAGTTTTCTCACCTACACTACTACTATCCATTGGATAGTAGAAATGTAGGTGAGAAAACTTCCTGTCC
>NW_013888255.1:0-274 GCF_000517525.1 Limulus polyphemus
ACAAGGATATATATATGATAAATAAAATCCTCTTATTAAAAATTCACAATGATATATATATATATATATATATATGGTAAATAAAAACTTCTGATTAAAAATTAACAACGATATATATATGATAAATAAAACTTCTGATTAAACATTTAGAACGATATATATATATATATAGATGGTAAATAAAATCCTCTTATTAAAAATTCACAACGATATATATATATTTTTTAAATAAAAACTTATGATTAAAAATTCACAACTATTTATATATGGTAAA
>NW_013888256.1:0-277 GCF_000517525.1 Limulus polyphemus
GTGTAGTAATGGTACAAATTTTATGTTAATTGGATGGAATCACATGTGTAGTAATGGGACAAATTGTATGTTGAATGGATAGAATCACCTGTGTAGTAATGGTACAAATTGTATGTTGAATGGACAGAATCACCTGTGTAGTAATGATACAAATTGTATGTTAATTGGACAGAATCACCTGTGTAGTAATGGTACAAACTGTATGTTAATTGGATGGAATCACATGTGTAGTAATGGTACAAATTGTATGTTAATTGGACAGAATCACATGTGTAGT
>NW_013888257.1:0-276 GCF_000517525.1 Limulus polyphemus
CATTAGTAGTCTCTCTGTAAATTATGTAACTTATGACAAAACGACCGGATTCATTAGTAGTCTCTTTGTAAATTATGTAACTAATGACAAAACGACCGGATTCATTAGTAGTCTCTTTGTGTTATGTAACTAATGACAAATCGACCGGATTCATTAGTAGTCTCTTTGTAAATTATGTAACTAATGACAAAACGACCGGATTCATTAGTAGTCTCTTTGTAAATTATGTAACTAATGACAAAACGACCGGATTCATTAGTGTTATGTATGTGTTAT
>NW_013888258.1:0-277 GCF_000517525.1 Limulus polyphemus
AATGTATTTTCTGTACGTTGTTTGGGTGATTTTTTACTATTTGTTGCATCATTATTTAGTTCTCTCTCGTTAGCACCTACCACGACTTCAATTTTTATTGAAAATACATCTCTATCCTGTTAATTTTTTTCAGCAAGATCACCTGTCAAGAAAAAAAGTAAAGATTATAATAGACTACCAACTATGACAATGACTGATATAGAATCACCACATCCTTGCAAATGAATGCCACATAAGATAACTTAAAAGTAAATTTCTAAAAAGAAAAATAGACTGG
>NW_013888259.1:0-277 GCF_000517525.1 Limulus polyphemus
GCTTTGCACGTACCATACCAAAGATGGTTAGTAGCATGCTGCCGTATTCTTGTTTCACCAAAGTTAGTTCTTTTTAACTTCGTTGAGATGATGGACGACGCAAGATGGAATTTAGACTAATGACCAAACAAGTTTCCTAATCTACATTGTGTGGCTAATCTAATGAGCGTCGATGCATATTCGTTATTCAATGTAATGATGATGTAAGCTTCTATGATCCTTGGAATATATCTTCATAAACTCCTTCATAAACCCGCGTATAGGCGTGGGATCTTCC
>NW_013888260.1:0-275 GCF_000517525.1 Limulus polyphemus
TGTAACTAGAGTTACACCTAGGTGTCCGTGAAGTTTTGTACCAAATAACGCTAAAGATGAGTATGGTGGTTATAAATTCGGTAACTATTGTTACACCTAGGTGTTCATGGAGTAGTTGTACCAAGAAAGACTAAAGATGAGTATGGTGGTTATAAATTCGGTAACTAGAGTTACACCTAGGTGTTCATGGAGTTGTTGTACCAAATAACCTGCTGTAAGATGAGTATAGTGGTTATAAATTCGGAAACTATTGTTACACCTATGTGTTCATGGAG
>NW_013888261.1:0-275 GCF_000517525.1 Limulus polyphemus
ACTTCAAACAAATAGTCAAAATGAGCACAGTTTTGATATATATGTATATATAAACATATTTTCAGCGAAATTTCCAAAAAAAAAAGCCTACTACCTCTCTTATGGTGCACAGTTTCTATGTTTTAAAATCAAAACTCTGAATGGGGGTTAGCTTTTTTCTTTTAGTTTCCCCTTTGAAGTTATTGAAATACCCGAAAACAATGTTATTGGCTTCATTCTTCTTGCGGACCGAGCGTGGCCTAGTGGTTGGTGTTAGAGACTATGGATCCAAGGTT
>NW_013888262.1:0-277 GCF_000517525.1 Limulus polyphemus
ATCTAACTATCTATCTATCTATAACTTTATCTAACTATCTATCTATAACTTTATCTAACTATCTGTCTATCTATAACTTTATCTAACTATCTATCTATAACTTTATCTAACTATCTATCTATAACTTTATCTAACTATCTATCTATAACTTTATCTAACTATCTATCTATAACTTTATCTAACTATCTATCTATAACTTTATCTAACTATCTATATATCTATCTTTCTATAACTTTATCTAACTATCTATCTATCTATAACTTTATCTAACTATCTG
>NW_013888263.1:0-272 GCF_000517525.1 Limulus polyphemus
GACAGTACACAGTACCGTTAAATCCACAAGATTTAACAATACTGTGTACTATCAATAAAAAGACACAAGAATTAACGATACTGTGTACTGTCAATAAGAAGACACAAGTCTTCTTATTGACAGTACACAGTTTTGTTAAATTATGTTTCTTCTTATTGAAACTACACAGTATCGTTAAATCTTGTTTCTTCTTCTTGAAACTAAGTATCGTTAAATCTTGTGTCTTCTTATTGACAGTACACAGTATCGTTAAATCTTGTGTCTTTTTATAT
>NW_013888264.1:0-277 GCF_000517525.1 Limulus polyphemus
AACGATAATGTGCACTGTCAGTAAGAAAACACAAGATTTAACAATAATATATCCTGTCAATAAGAAGACACAAGATTTAACTATAATGAGTACTGTCAATAAGAAGACACAAGATTTAACAATAATGTGTACACTCAATTAGAAGACACACGATTTAGCAATACTGTGTACTCTCAATAAGAAGAGACACGATTTAGCAATACTGTGTACTATCTATAAAAAGACCCAAGATTTAACGATACTGTGTACTGTCAATAAGAAGACACAAGATATAACG
>NW_013888265.1:0-353 GCF_000517525.1 Limulus polyphemus
ATTTATCCGTTTGATGAATGCTTCGTTAAGGGGTAAATATTATATCAGGGCATATTTATCCGTCTGATGAATGCTTCATTAAGGGATAAATATTATATCAGGACATATTTATCCGTTTGATGAATGCTTCATTAAGGGGTGAATATTATATCAGGACATATTTATCCGTTTGATGAATGCTTCATTAAGGGGGTGAATAATATATCAGGGCATATTTATCCGTTTGATGAATGCTTCATTAAGGGGTGAATATTATATCAGGGCATATTTATCCGTTTGATGAATGCTTCATTAAGGGATAAATATTATATCAGGACATATTTATCCGTTTGATGAATGCTTCATTAAGGGGT
>NW_013888266.1:0-277 GCF_000517525.1 Limulus polyphemus
CAGTATTTTAGTTAACAAGTGAATAGACGGGGTCTTTATGACCTAATGATGTATTGATGTTTGGCATGCTGTTGTAATTATAACTGAATTTTATATAATAAGTGAATACACGGGGTCTTTATGACCTTATGATGTATTGAAGTTTGGCATGCTGTTCTAATTATACCTCTATTTTATATAACAAGTGAATACACGTTGTATTTATGACTTTATGATGTATTATGCAATGACATGCAGTTGTAATTATAACTGTATTTTATATAATAAGTGAATACAC
>NW_013888267.1:0-542 GCF_000517525.1 Limulus polyphemus
TTCTGTACCTGTGTTAGTATGGACCTAGTTCTGTACCTGTGTTAGTGTGGACCTAGTTCTGTAGCTGTGATAGTGTGGACCTAGTTCTGTACCTGTGTTAGCACATCTACAGAACTAGGTCCACACTATCACAGCTACAGAACTAGGTCCACACTAACACAGGTACAGAACTAGGTCCACACACAGGTACAGAACTAGGTCCACACTAAAACAGGTACAGAACTAGGTCCACACTATCACAGGTACAGAACTAGATCCACACTTAATAGTGTGGGCCTAGTTCTATACCTGTGATAGTGTGGACCTAGTTTTGTAGCTGTGATAATGTGAACCTAGTTCTGTACCTGTGATAGTGTGGACCTAGTTCTGTACCTGTGTTAGTGTGGACCTAGTTCTGTAGCTGTGATAGTGTGAACCTAGTTCTGTACCTGTGTTAGTATGGACCTAGTTCTGTAGATGTGATAGTGTGGACCTAGTTCTGTAGATGTGTTAGTGTAGACATAGTTCTGTTCCTGTTATAGTGTGGACCTAGTTCTGTAGCT
>NW_013888268.1:0-277 GCF_000517525.1 Limulus polyphemus
TTTTTGTTGATTATTAAATGTATCCTTCATAACGTATTCATCATGCTGACTGAAGACCGGTTTGAATGTAATGTTTTTTTATTGATTATTATATGTATCCTTCATAACGTATTCATCATGTTGACTGAAGACCGGTTTGAATGTAATGTTTTTGTTGATTATTATATGTACCCTTCACAACGTATTCATCTTGTTGACTGAAGACCGGTTTGAATGTAATGTTTTTTGTTGATTATTATATGTATCCTTCATAACGTATTCATCATGTTGACTGAAG
>NW_013888269.1:0-278 GCF_000517525.1 Limulus polyphemus
TGGAATCATATCAAACAAACTCGGCATCCACACCCAATTCAGTTGGAGTGTTGACCTTTCTTACTGGAATCATATCAAACAAACTCGGCATCCACACCCAACTCAGTTGGAGTGTTGACCTTTCTTACTGGAATCATATCAAACAAACTCGGCATCTACAACCAACTCAGTTGGAGTGTTGACCATTATTACTGGAATCATATCAAACAAACTCGGCATCCTCACCCAACTCAGTTGGAGTGTTGACCATTCTTACTGGAATCATGTCAAACAAACTC
>NW_013888270.1:0-277 GCF_000517525.1 Limulus polyphemus
GGATGGAAATATGTCAGACTCTTTACTATAGCAAGGAGTTCTCTCCACGTTACACAGTAGTTCCTCTCTGGTCTACTCAAAACCCTACTGAAGTAGGCCACCACACGTTCGTTTTCGCCCACTTTCTGAGACAACACCCCTCCAATTCCGACATTACTAGCATCACAATCCAGAATGTACGGCAGTGAGGGATCTGGAAGCTTTAAAAGTGGAGCGGAGGCCAATTTTTCTTTCAATGCTTTGAAAGCATGCTGGCAAGAAACTGTCCATTCAAACT
>NW_013888271.1:0-274 GCF_000517525.1 Limulus polyphemus
CAGTACACAGTATTGCTAAATCGTGTGTCTTCTTATTGACAGTACACAGTTTGTTAAATCTTGTGTCTTCTTATTGAAAGACACAGTATTGTTAAATCTTTGTCTTCTTATTGACAGTACACAGTATAGTTAAATCTTGTGTCTTCTTATTGACAGTACACAGTATTGTTAAATCTTGTGTCTTCTTATTGACAGTACACAGTATCATTAAATCTTATGACTTCTTAATTGACAATACACAGTATCGTTAAATCTTGTGTTTTCGTAATTGACA
>NW_013888272.1:0-280 GCF_000517525.1 Limulus polyphemus
AGGGCGTTTCTGGGGAAGAGCTTGATTTAAACGTTCCAGTTGCTAACTATAGATCTCTGCATTAACAGTTCGCTGTGGATTGAGGAGTTCGAAATGAATTACTCCGTTGATGTTCCACCAAATGCAGAGCATCACTTTCTGTGGATTGAATCCAGGTTTCGGGATCTGAAGTGGTGTTAGTCTAGGACTGAGTCCTTTTTTTTTTTTTTGGCGTTTAATATTTGCATAGAGAATCTATTTTTCATCACCGGTGACAATTCTGTCCAAAAATGGTTCACGC
>NW_013888273.1:0-276 GCF_000517525.1 Limulus polyphemus
GCAGCTCGAACAGCAAAATAAACAAGAAAGATTACATCAGTTGTTGGAGAAAAAAGAAAAGAAACAAGAAGAGAGACTACAGCAGTGGTTGGAGGAGAAAGAAAATAAACAAGAAGAGAGACTACAGCAGTGGTTGGAGGAAAAGAAGACAAACAAGAAGAGAGACTACAGCAGTGGTTGGAGGAGAAAGAAAATGAAGTTAGAAGTCATATCCCAGATAAGAATGTCAGCAATAAGGGTGATCCAGTACAAAGGAAGCCACAGAAATTCGATGGG
>NW_013888274.1:0-303 GCF_000517525.1 Limulus polyphemus
CGTTCATTTTCTCTCCTTACTGCCATAGATATGTCTATATTGTTCCTTTTCTCTCCTTACTGCCATAGATATGTCTATATTGTTCATTTTCTCTCCTTACTGCCATAGACATGTCTATATTGTTCCTTTTCTCTCCTTACTGCCATAGATATGTTTATATTGTTCATTTTCTCTCCTTACTGCCATAGACATGTCTATATTGTTCATTTTCTCTCCTTACTGCCATAGACATGTCTATATTGTTCATTTTCTCTCCTTACTGCCATAGATATGTCTATTATTGTTCATTTTCTCTCCTTACTG
>NW_013888275.1:0-277 GCF_000517525.1 Limulus polyphemus
ATAACATAAACACTATAGTACTACAAACAAATATCTGATTTAATATAACCAACACAAATAGTATAGTACTACAAACAAATATCTGATTTAATATAGCCAACACAAACACTATAATACTACAAACAAATATCTGATTTCATATAGCCAACACAAACACTATAGTACTACAAACAAATATTTGATTTAATATAGGGAACACAAACACTATAATACTTCAAACAAATATCTGATTTATTATAGCCAACACAAACACTATAGTACTACAAACAAATATCTT
>NW_013888276.1:0-275 GCF_000517525.1 Limulus polyphemus
GGAAACGAAACTTGTTCTTGTCTCTTTCCCATACGTGAACATTTTATGAAAAATAAATCAATCGTAACCTATGTGTTTGTTTAGTATATTTTGGTAACTATGTGTTTGTTTGGTATATTTTGGTAACTATGTGTTTGTTTAGTATATTTTGGTAACTATGTGTTTGTTTATTATAATTTGGTAACTATGTGTTTGTTTGGTATAATTTGGTAACTATGTGTTTGTTTAGTATATTTTGGTAACTATGTGTTTGTTTAGTATATTTTGGTAACTAT
>NW_013888277.1:0-276 GCF_000517525.1 Limulus polyphemus
GTTTTCTCTCTTAGTTTACCTAAGAGATGAGACAGTCCACTTTCTTCGTAGTCTCTCTTAGTTTACTAAGAGATGAGACAGTCTACTTTTTTCGTAGTCTCTGTTAGTTTACCTAGGAGTTGAGATAGTCTTCTACCTTCGTAGAGTCTGTCCTAGTTTACTTAAGAGATGAGACAGTCCACTATTTTTGCAGAGTCTCTCCTGGTTTACCTAAGAAATGAGACAGTCCACTATCTTCGTAGAGTCTCTGTTAATTTATACACTCTTAATTTATAG
>NW_013888278.1:0-275 GCF_000517525.1 Limulus polyphemus
ACGTAAAATACTCTCTATAAAATCATTATTGCTCAAACAAACCATAATTTTTATAGCCTTCCATTTTGTTTTGTTACAGAGCTATCAAACAGAAAATCAGACCCCTCCTGCCACATCCTCTCTTACGTTTCATTATATATTATTTATAACCAACAGAAAGTCAAGGTTTTTATCTATCAAATGGCATATTGTATAACATTGTGTTTTAAACAGATAACTGTCAATGTCACTCTGAGTAGCAACATCATTCCTGTGGGAAAGTTAATGACTAGCTT
>NW_013888279.1:0-277 GCF_000517525.1 Limulus polyphemus
GCCAGTAGTCATATGCTAGTCTCAAAGATTAAGCCATGCATGTCTAAGTACATGCCGAAATAAGGTGAAACCGCGAATGGCTCATTATCCAGCTGTCGTTCCTTAGATCATACTTTCCCACTTGGATAACTGTGGTAGTTCTAGAGCTAATACATGCAACAAAGCTCCGACCTCACGCTACGAGCGCTTTTGTTAGACCAAGACCAATCGGACTTCGGTCCGCAAATGATGGTGACTCTGGATAACTTTTGGCTGATCGTACAGTCTAGCACCGGCG
>NW_013888280.1:0-277 GCF_000517525.1 Limulus polyphemus
ATATGGTTTCTCACCAGTGTGTATCTGTGCATGAATTGTTTGACCTTTTTTACTAGAAAATTCTTTGCCACATAATAAACAACTGTAAGGCTTCTTTCCAGTGTGTATCTGCTCATGACTGTTTAAGTATCTTTTACACAGAAATACTTTACCACATACTACACAACTGTATGGCTTCTCACCAGTATGTATCCTCTCATGAGTACTTAAGTTACTTTTACAGACAAATCGTTTACCACATACTACACAACTGTATGGCTTCTCACCAGTGTGTATC
>NW_013888281.1:0-277 GCF_000517525.1 Limulus polyphemus
ATACCGCTGTGCCACTGGAGGGCTAATCAGGTGGTTTGTTTGTTTTTGTAGTTAATCACAAAGCTGCACACTGTCCATCACGCGTATCGAAACCTAGTTTTTAGCGTTGTAAGTCCGCAGACATACCACTGTGCCACTGGATGGCTAATCAGGTGGTTTGTTTGTTTTTATAGTTAATCACAAAGCTGCACTCTGTCCACCACGCGTATCGAAACCCGGTTTTTAGCGTTGTAAGTCCGCAGACATACCACTGTGCCACTGGAAGGCTAATCAGGTG
>NW_013888282.1:0-517 GCF_000517525.1 Limulus polyphemus
GATCTCTTGTTCAGTATGCTTTAATTATACAATGATTCATTTCATGAAACAGTCATATGTAAACAAATTCATCTGTAACAACATTCACCATTTCAAGTGTTTCACTTGCTTTGTAATAGACCTATTAGGTTAGAATTTCCCCCCACTAGCAAACTCGTTGTACCATTTTTCGAGAAAGAATTCATTTCTTTTGTAAATCACTGATACGTAAAAAATGGAGTCAGTGTGGTGTTAGCATGAATAAGTGCATCACATACTTAATATTGTGGCATGATGTATTCTCTTGTTACTTTAAATTGTTCTTGTAGTCTCATTTCAGTGAATCAACTTTGCAAATATGAAGCAATTACAACTGCACCTGTTTTTGTCAGGATGATTAAAGATGTTCACTTTATTTTTGCAAGTACTTTCCTAAATGTATGATTATTATTGTAACAGACACATATTGAATAGAGTTGTTTAAACATTTGTTTAACAACGAGTAAAAGCTTGTAATGGTTTATTCTTTCATTGGGGT
>NW_013888283.1:0-275 GCF_000517525.1 Limulus polyphemus
CAAAATTGGAGAAGAACTATCAATTCGGGACTCTCTGGAAACAAGAAATCGAGAAACAATCAGTAACCAAAAGCTTCACTACAGTAGACATACGCCTTTAGGCAAGCCAATAAAAGAGTATTATAAAGCGACCACAAAATCGTAATAGTAATACTAGAAAGTTAGAATTTTGTATGTAAATGCTCAAGATTTCCACGAACCTTCATATGAAATTTGAAGAAGATTCGTCTAAATGGGACGAAGTACCGGTACAAAACGCAAAACCTTCCATAACT
>NW_013888284.1:0-277 GCF_000517525.1 Limulus polyphemus
CCATTTGTTGCTTCCATCATACACTATTTGATGAAGTTGCCGTCAGTAAACGGTTTTCCTTGCTCTGCCATCTTATGCACTATTTTGTAACTTGTACGAGTGACAGATTCATTTTCATCAAACATTCTCGTGAATATATTCCTTTGAGATTCCAAAGTACGTGCCATGAACTCAAATTTCTCAGAACGCAACTTTCCAGAAAACTTCGAATATGTTGACAGATGTTTTGTTTCATAGTGACGCCGAAGATTGTACTCTTTCAAAACGGCAACACTTT
>NW_013888285.1:0-276 GCF_000517525.1 Limulus polyphemus
CCAAAGTCTACAGGGCTAGGTTTAGCAAAGAGTCCGTGCTAAAGGGGAGAGCCTGCAAGAGCTGGCACAGGATTTGGAAAGTATGGCACACAAGGCCTACCCAACTGCACCTCCCAATGTCCTCAACTTGTTGCTGAGGGATCAGTATGTAGATGCCTTGGACAGTCCACAACTGAAGATACAAGTAAAGCAAGCACACCCATCTACTATGCAAGATGCAATGGCCAGAGCTCTCGAATTCGAATCCTATGTTAAGCCCAGCATAGAAGTACCAAG
>NW_013888286.1:0-275 GCF_000517525.1 Limulus polyphemus
ATATTCTAATCCCTTATAGTGATGGCATACGACAAGACAAACATTCAGTATGTAATGATGTTTGAATACAAGAAGGGAAATAATGCATCTGTAGCCACAAAAAATATTTTGAACGTTCGTAAGTGTCAACGATAGTTCAGCAAATTACGTTCAGGTGACTTTAGCC
This sequence comes from Limulus polyphemus, assembly GCF_000517525.1. Classification (NCBI taxonomy): domain Eukaryota; kingdom Metazoa; phylum Arthropoda; class Merostomata; order Xiphosura; family Limulidae; genus Limulus; species Limulus polyphemus. The sequence goes on from NW_013888286.1 coordinate 167, forward strand.
TTAAAAACTGGCACGTAATGCGCGTGAACCATTTTTGGACAGAATTGTCACCGATGATGAAAAATGGATTCTATATGCGAATATTAAACGCCAAAAACAATGGCTCAAT
>NW_013888287.1:0-271 GCF_000517525.1 Limulus polyphemus
GTTGGCAAAATAATAATAAAAAAATATATAAATGTAGTAGTAAATCTAACGATATTTCCAATGATATAAATATCATTGTGAAACGTTCTAAGGACATGAATGTTTCAATTTTTTACGTAATTGTTTATTAAAACTTTTTTACATAGTTTCACAATATTTACTACTCATTTGTATTAGCATAAAACAAACATTTTTTCTGGTGTATATCTACAGTCTACACCAAGGTTTTTCTTTTCTGGTGTATATCTACAGTCTACACCAAGGTTTTTTT
>NW_013888288.1:0-277 GCF_000517525.1 Limulus polyphemus
ATAGGCTTCAAATCTTGGTCTTTCTCCTGTTCTGCTTTGATATCTATACTTGGTTTCACTTCACCATCATCAACTTCTTCAGTCACTTTGACTTCAGCTTGATCACACCGAATCAGCTCAACCTCTCTTTTGACAGTTACCGGAACTTGGCCTTTGTTGTTCCCAAACATCATTTTATCAAAATCAATTACAGACTTCCTTGGTAGTAGATAGTCCAATCCTAATATGCATTCATCTTCCATGTCAGCCAAATATACTTTCTGTCTGTCCTTTACGC
>NW_013888289.1:0-277 GCF_000517525.1 Limulus polyphemus
TTGTTACCGAATTTATAACCCCCATACTCATCTCTAGCGTTATTTGGTACAACATTAACACGAACACCTAGGTGTAACTCTATTACCGAATTTATAACCACCATACTCATCTTTAATGTTATTTGGTACAACAACTCCACGAACACCTAGGTGTAACTCTTGTTACCGAATTTGTAACCACCATACTCATCTGTAGCGATATTTGGTACAACAACTCCACGAATACCTAGGTGTAACTCTAGTTACCGAATTTATAACCACCATATTCATCTTTAGC
>NW_013888290.1:0-426 GCF_000517525.1 Limulus polyphemus
CTAGAATAAAGGGTATTATTTATATAAGCAAGGCCCTCTAGCGTGTAGAACGTTAAACAAATATTTTCTATATATTCCATAGAATAAAGGGTATTATTTATATAAGCAAGGCCTCCTAGCGTGTAGAACATTAAACAAATATTTTCTACATATTCCCTAGAATAAAGGGTATTATTTATATAAGCAAGGCCTTCTAGCGTGTAGAACGTTAAACAAATATTTTCTACATATTCTCTAGAATAAAGGGTATTATTTATATAAGCAAGGCCCCGTAGCGTGTAGAACGTTAAACAAATATTTTCTACATATTCTCTAGAATAAATGGTATTATTTATATAAGCAAGGCCTCCTAGCGTGTAGAACGTTAAACAAATATTTTCTACATATTCTTTAGAATAAAGGGTATTATTTATATAAGCAACGTCT
>NW_013888291.1:0-321 GCF_000517525.1 Limulus polyphemus
AATTAGTTGAAGTAGGCAGATGATTTACCTACCGTCAAATGAAGTTCTTGGCAGAAAGGTAACATAGTTAATTAGTTGAAGTAGGCAGATGATTTACCTATCGTCAAATGAAGTTCTTGGCAGAAAGGTAACATAGTTAATTAGTTGAAGTAGGCAGATGATTTACCTAACGTTAAATGAAGTTCTTGCCAGAAAGGTAACATAGTTAATTAGTTGAAGTAGGCAGATGATTTACCTAACGTCAAATGAAGTTCTTGCCAGAAAGGTAACATAGTTTAATGAACACCTTGTTCCAAAGGTTAACATAGTTTCTCTCATTCT
>NW_013888292.1:0-275 GCF_000517525.1 Limulus polyphemus
ACAGATCTTAAAATATAACGTTGATAAACGCAAACATCGACACATGTAGTTATGTAGATCTTGAAAGCCGAGTTGTTCAAAACTTGAAAATAGTGTTGATAACTGGACCAATTGTTGGTTGAGATGTTGCAAAGGAAATATCTGCTGAATCTTTTCGCCAGACACTAATCATGACAGAACCGTCTGGAAAATGATCTATATGAAATAGTACAGCTTATAAAATGAGTCAGGTCAACGTAAGGCAATTACTGATTGGCAAGTCCTTAAAGCCAATC
>NW_013888293.1:0-318 GCF_000517525.1 Limulus polyphemus
GAAAATTCGATTGGATCATACCCTATACTGTATAAGTCACTGATGTCATATCCGCTAATGCGATTGGATCATACCTTATACTGTATAAGTCACTGATTTCATATCCGCTAATTCGATTGGATCATACCTTATACTGTATAAGTCACTGATGTCATATCCGCTAATTCGATTGGATCATACCTTTTACTGTATAAGTCACTGATGTCATATCCGCTAATTCGATTGGATCATACCTTATACTGTATAAGTCACTGATGTCATATCCGCTAATTCGATAGGATCATACCTTATACTGTATAAGTCACTGATGTCATATCC
>NW_013888294.1:0-276 GCF_000517525.1 Limulus polyphemus
AGTTACAAATACAATTCAGTGTATAATAGTTAAAATACAACCCAGTGTATAATAGTTACAATACAATCTAGTGTATAATAGCTACAATGCAATCCAGTGTATAATAGTTACAAAACAATCCAGTCTATAATAGTTACAATACAATCCAGTGTATAATAGTTACAATACAATCCAGTGTATAATAGTTACAAAACAATCCAGTCTATAATAGTTACAATACAATCCAGTTTATAATAGTTACAATACAACCCAGTGTATAATAGTTCCATACAACCC
>NW_013888295.1:0-277 GCF_000517525.1 Limulus polyphemus
TCTGTGTTGAAGTTTCCAGCATTGAGCTCTCTTGTACCCAGGTTTATTACAGTGCCAGCAAAGTCCCTCAAACCTCTCTGAAAGCTGACCTTTTCTGGCCTTGAATCCAGATGACTGTATCAACCTCGGTACCTCTGTGCTGGACTTAACGTAGGATTCAAATTCGAGAGCTCTGGCCATTGTATCCTGCATGGTAGAGGGGTGTGCTTGCTTCACTTGTATCTTAAGTTGTGGACTGTCTAAGGCATCTACGAACTGATCTCTCAGCAACAACTTG
>NW_013888296.1:0-275 GCF_000517525.1 Limulus polyphemus
GTGTTATAATGAAGAGATACACTATACTTTGGTGTATATGAACCACAGAAGAAATATGTTGTTCAGTACCAGGTACTGTGTGTAATAATAAAAAGATACAATATACTTTGGTGTATATGAACCACAGCAGAGGTATGTTATTCAGTAGCAAGTACTGTGTGTAATAATGAAGAGACGCACTATACTTTGGTGTATATGAACCATAGTAGAAGTATGTTGTTCAGTAGCAAGTACTGGGTGTAATAATGAAGAGACACACTATACTTTGGTGTATA
>NW_013888297.1:0-432 GCF_000517525.1 Limulus polyphemus
ACATAATTACCCATAATATAATTTACCCAGACAGATGATAGTCCATAATTTTAATTTTTGTTTATTTGGTAGAATGGTAAATATCTACAATTTGTATCTGTTCTACCAACAAATTACCCATAATTACCCATAATATAATTTACCCAGACGGATGATAGTACATTATTTTAATTTTGTTTATTTGGTAGAATAGTAGATATCTACAATTTGTATCTGTTCTTCCAACAATTTACCCATAATTACAAATAATATAATTTACCCAGACAGATGATAGTCCAAATAAACAAAATTAAAATAATGGACTATCATCTGTCTGGGTAAATTATATTATGGGTAATTTGTTGGTAGAACGGGTACAAATTGTAGATATCTACCATTCTACCAAATAAACAAAATTAAAATAGGTAGAATGGTAGATATCTACAATTTGTA
>NW_013888298.1:0-277 GCF_000517525.1 Limulus polyphemus
ACAATTGTCAGCAGATGACCGGCACAACTATACAGCACTGGTAGCTGCTTTAGAAATCAGATATGAAACTCAAAATCAGTCCGAAGTCTACAGGGCTAGATTTAGAATGAGAGTCCGTGCTAAAGGGGAGAGCCTGAAAGAGCTGGCACCGAATTTGAAAAGTATGGCACACAAGTCCTACACAACTGCACCACCCAATGTCCTCAAGCTGTTGCTGAGGGATCAGTTTGTAGATGCATTGGATAGTCCACAACTGAAGATACAAGTGAAGCAAGCA
>NW_013888299.1:0-277 GCF_000517525.1 Limulus polyphemus
GTTAAAACACGTAAGAGTAAAGAAGTGAGAAACAAATTGGATGAAATTAGAGTTCAGAATGGGTAGTTAAAAACCTGATACTCGTCGAGGTTTACAATACCCGATCCGGATATTTTTCTCTTTTTGTCTGTTAAAACACGTAAGAGTAAAGAAGTGAGAAACAAATTGGATGAAATTAGAGTTCAGAATGGGTAGTTAAAAACCTGATACGCGTCGAGGTTTACATTACCCGATCCGGATATTTTTCTCTTTTTTGTGTGTTAAAACACGTTAAGAG
>NW_013888300.1:0-277 GCF_000517525.1 Limulus polyphemus
ATTATTGTTGTGATATAAATGGGAATACATTAAATACTGTGGTTGAAGAAAAGATATTGGTGTTGTGATCGAAAAATCACTTAGGTCATCCAAACACTGTATTGTAGCTTGCAATAGCACTAATAGGATTTTAGGTAGCATCTATAGATGAATATAAGACAAGGGATATTATTGTTTCACTGTATAGATCACTCGTAAGGCCTCATTTAGAGTATTGTGTGCAGTTTTGGGCTCCCTTCCTCAAGAAGGACATTGAATTGTTGGAGAAAGTTCAGAG
>NW_013888301.1:0-247 GCF_000517525.1 Limulus polyphemus
CATTTATATATTACGGTACCAGAAACTGACTTATCAACATACTGACTACATATTTATATATTACTGTACCAGAACCTGACTTATCAACATACTGAGTACATATTTATATTATATATATATATATTATATATTACATATTTACATATATTCATTATATATTTATTAAACATTACCCCATTCCCCTGCTTATTATTGGTACATATTTACATTAAACATTACCTCCTGCTTAATATTGGTACATATTTAC
>NW_013888302.1:0-278 GCF_000517525.1 Limulus polyphemus
TGATGGTTTGGAAAGCTGTTTGGGTTGGTGGGAGATCGAGCTTAGTGGAGTGCGTTGGCAACATTTATTTTGCGAAATATATCGAAATATTGGAGGAAGGATTCTTGCCACTTTATTTCTCGGGTTTCGTGGTCAAGAACACAACGTTGTTCCAGGAAGATGGAGCACCGTGTCACACTGCTAGAAACACCCAAAAGTGGCAGGAAGAAAATGATTTCCAAAAGTTGCCCTGGCCGAGCCAATCTCCTGACATGAACCCCATCGAAAACCCCTGGGCC
>NW_013888303.1:0-276 GCF_000517525.1 Limulus polyphemus
ACCATTTTTTTTGTGGACCTTGCTACAATTCGACATTTTAGTTCGTTTTTCACTAGTTTTTGTGGATCTTGCTACATTTCAACATTTTTAGTTTGTTTTTCACCAGTTTTTGTGGATCTTGCTACACTTCGACATTTTTAATTCGTTTTTCACTAGTTTTTTGTGGACATTGCTTCATTTCAACATTTTTAGTTTGTTTTTCACCAGTTTTTGTGGTTCTTGCTACACTTCGACATTTTTAGGTCGTTTTTCACTAGTTTTTTGTGGATCTTGCTT
>NW_013888304.1:0-277 GCF_000517525.1 Limulus polyphemus
AACCAAGATGACTGCTGTATTGGTATCAGTTACAGATGTGGCAACCAAGATGACTGCTGTATTAGTGTCAGTTACAGCCGTGGCAACCAAGATGACTGCTGTATTAGTATCAGTTACAGCCATGGCAACCAAGATGACTGCTGTATTAGTATCAGTTACAGCCATGGCAACCAAGATGACTGCTGTATTGGTGTGAGTTACAGCCGTGGCAACCAAGATGACTGCTGTATTAGTATCAGTTACAGCTGTGGCAACCAAGATGACTGCTGTATTGGTG
>NW_013888305.1:0-277 GCF_000517525.1 Limulus polyphemus
GTAGAAGGCCCCCCAGTGGCACAGCGGTATATCTACGGACTTACAACGCTAGAATCCGAGTTTCGATACCAGTGGTGGGCAGAGCACAGGTAGTCCATTGTGTAGCTTTGTGCTTAATTACAACAAATCTTGTAGAAGAAACAAGTCGAAAACGATTACTGGCAATGTATTGAAACAAACTGAAATAAACGGGCCTTTACAAGGCCTGGCGGGGATCAATGGGCCGAAGTGCCATGGCTGGTATCTATAGATCCAATGCCTAAGAGTTTGGTGGGGG
>NW_013888306.1:0-568 GCF_000517525.1 Limulus polyphemus
AGTAGTTGTACCAAGTAAGGCTAAATTGAGTATGGTGGTTATAAATTCTGTAACTAGAGCTACACCTAAATGTTCATGGAGTAGTTGTACCAAGTAAGGCTAAAGATGAGTATGGTGGTTATAAATTCGGTAACTAGAGTTACACCTACGTGTTCATGGAGTTGTTGTACCAAATAACGCTAAAGATGAGTATGGGGTTACACATTTGGTAACTAGAGTTACATTTAGGTGTTCATGGAGTAGTTGTACCAAGTAACGCTAAAGATGAGTATGATGGTGTAACTCTGGTGTCCGAATTTATAACCATAAGTGTTCATGAAGTAGTTGTACCAAGTAAAGCTAAAGATGAGTATGGTGGTTATAAATTCAATAACTAGAGTTACTCCTAGGTGTTCGTAGAGTTGTTGTACCAAATAACGCTAAAGATGAGTATGGGGTTACACATTCAGTAACTAAAGATACACCTAGGTGTTCAAAGAGTAGTTGTGCCAAGTAAGGCTAAAGATGAGTATGGTGATTATAAATTCTATAACTTGAGTCACACCTAGGTATTCGTGGAGTTGTTGTA
>NW_013888307.1:0-275 GCF_000517525.1 Limulus polyphemus
AACCAGCTGTGAAATATCTTAGGCTAGTTACAATTCTTACTTGGCACAACCAGCTGTGAAATATCTTAGGCTAGTCACAATTCTTACTTGGCACAACCAGCTGTGAAATATCTTAGGCTAGTCACAATTCTTACTTGGCACAACCAGCTGTGAAATATCTTAGGCTAGTCACAATTCTTACTTGGCACAACCAGCTGTGAAATATCTTAGGCTAGTCACAATTCTTACTTGGCACAACCAGCTGTGAAATATCTTAGGCTAGTCACAATTTTACT
>NW_013888308.1:0-277 GCF_000517525.1 Limulus polyphemus
GATAAGTCAAAGGGAAGGCAATTAATCAACGCCATCCATCGCCAACTCTTGGGCTACTATTTTACCAACGAATAGTGGGATTGACATTCACTTTATAACGCCCCCACGGCTGAAAGGGCGAGCATGTTTGGTGTGACGGGGATTCGAACCCGCAGATTACGAGTCGAGCGCCTTAACCACCTGGTCAATGCCAGCCCTAAGTGTGCTCTGCTCGCCAAAATGAATCGAACCTCGTTGTAAGTCCGTAACCTTACCGCTGGGGGACAAGTTAGAGAAA
>NW_013888309.1:0-277 GCF_000517525.1 Limulus polyphemus
CAGGTTTATCTTACATCATTAGAATAAAGGTTATTTATACTAGATATAGCTAGTGAGTACAGGTTTATCTTACATCATTAGAATAAAGGTTATTTATACTAAATATAGCCAGTGAGTACAAGTTTATCTTACATCATTAGAATAAAGGTTATTTATACTAGATATAGCCAGTGAGTACAGATTTACCCTATATCGTTAGAATAAAGGTTATTTATACTAGATATAGCCAGTGAGTACAGGTTTATCTTACATCATTATAATAAAGGTTATTTATACT
>NW_013888310.1:0-277 GCF_000517525.1 Limulus polyphemus
TTACTCATTATCTACACACACATTACATTACCTTGTCACGTTGTCCCCCTCTTTTATATACCCGACTACCCTATATCTAGTAAGAACTAGAACATTCGCCAAAGTACAGGATAATTCTAGAAAGTAGAGAGCGTGAGAATCACATGATCTCGATGACGCAACACTGCCCCCTCCTTATTATTGTTCGTCCCGAACAATAACCACATACAATAAACCAATAACAATTAACAATAACTTAATTAACTGTACAGAATTACAAACACAAAATTACAATTCG
>NW_013888311.1:0-275 GCF_000517525.1 Limulus polyphemus
ATATATTTATCACTGGAAAAATGGCAAATTGCAATCAGTGTTAAGACGTACTACTGTTAAACAACCACTAACTTCACTGTCTTTAAAATATATCATATCTAAATAGAAATATCTGTACTTACTTAGTTAAGCCTTTATAGTTTTTGTTCTCATGTTATATTAAACTTATATTAAAGTTTTCTTCATTACCCATTCAAGCCGTCTCCAAGCATTATTGTAATGAAATGAAGATGTGTTTTATTGGTAGTCTTTAAACCTGTTTGTTATCCATGCGT
>NW_013888312.1:0-277 GCF_000517525.1 Limulus polyphemus
GGACACACGATTTAACAATACTGTGAACTGTTAATAAGAAGACACAAGATTTAACAATACTGTGTACTGTGAATAAGATGACACAAGACTTAACAATACTGTGTACTGTCAATAAGAAGACACAAGATTTATAAATACTGTGTACTATCAATAAGAACACCCAAGATTTAACGATAATGTGTACTGTCAGTAAGAAAACACAAGATTTAACAATAATGTGTCCTGTCAATAAAAAGACACAAGATTTAACGATACTGTGCACTGTCAATAAGAAGAC
>NW_013888313.1:0-278 GCF_000517525.1 Limulus polyphemus
CCTAACACCTTTTCTTAATGATTTTCAGCACCGCTAAATGACCCCTTCCTAACACCTTTTCTTAATGATTTTCTGCACCGTTAGATGACCCCATTCCTAACATATTTTGTTATTGATTTTCTGTCCCGCTAAATGACCCGTTCCTAACACCTTTTCTTAATGATTTTCTGTACCGCTAAATGACCCCTTCCTAACACCTTTTCTTAATGATTTTCTGCACCGTTAGATGACCCCTTCCTAACATATTTTGTTATTGATTTTCTGTACCGCTAAATGAC
>NW_013888314.1:0-277 GCF_000517525.1 Limulus polyphemus
GACAACTTTATAAACTCACTACTGCTGTTCTAATGTAGTTAGCTAACCATTTGATTGAGAACAACAACCTCCAACAAGATGGGACAACTTTATAAACTCACTACTGCTGTTTTAATGTCGTTAGCTAACCATTTGATTGAGAACAACAACCTCCAACAAGATGAGACAACTTTATAAACTCACTACTGCTGTTTTAATGTAGTTAGCTAACCATTTGATTGAGAACAACAACCTCCAACAAGATGGGACAACTTTATAAACTCACTACTGCTGGTTT
>NW_013888315.1:0-277 GCF_000517525.1 Limulus polyphemus
AAGTACACGACAAAAAAAAGAGTTAGAATACTTGACGGTGGTACTTGATTAGATGTGCAAAGTTTCGTCCCACAAGCGTAGGATTTGGGATGTAAAACATAGCTTCAAACATGGCCCCGGGATTCTGAAGGAGTTTAGGAATAGAAAATCCTATGCCAGATTCGCGTTCAGGTACCCTGAAAACATAATACTAGATTCCCATCACGCCTGGGGGACTTTTCGGGCGCATTTTCGCTCCCCTATCAAAGATAAGATACCTCCCGACCCACTTCCACAT
>NW_013888316.1:0-275 GCF_000517525.1 Limulus polyphemus
AAGACACAAGATTTAACGACACTGTGTACTGTCAATAAGAAGACACAAGATTTAACGATACTATGTACTGTCAATAAGAAGACACAAGATTTAACGATACTGTGTACTGTCAATAAGAAGACACAAGATTTAACGATACTGTTACTGTACAATAAGAAGACACTAAGATTTAACAAACTGTGTACTGTCAATAGGAAGACACAAGATTTGAAATACTGTGTACTATCAATAAAAGACACAAGATTTAACGATACTGTGTACTGTCAATAAGAAAC
>NW_013888317.1:0-277 GCF_000517525.1 Limulus polyphemus
CAACATGAGTTCGTGTTACAGCACCTCGACTCAAGAACAATGCAATTTCGTGTTACGAAACGTATATTCATCAGAGACACCTACGCGTTACTACAACATGATTTAAGAACAAATGATTTCATGTTATATCAATGAGATTCTAGGAGAGCATAGATTTTTGTTACAACTAAAGGTGTGGCGCTGCGATACGAGTATCGTATCGTGAAGCCGTGATACGGTTACATCGTCCGATACGATACGATTTATATATCTTCAAGAAATTTGGCAACCTTTCAGT
>NW_013888318.1:0-277 GCF_000517525.1 Limulus polyphemus
CGCCCTAACCGCTGGGCCTCCTCATACAGGTTAGGGTTGGCTATCTTCCTCCCTCGATTTCCTCCTTCTGTATTGTGGGTCACTTCAGGGATACATGGGATTATTCCAGTTCTATCTTTGGCTCTCCCTCATTCTCTCTTATTAAGTGAATATTGCTACCTTTTGGTCCTGACCTGTGTCACAGTCACGGGAGTTGATAGCATGGGATATACTTTCTTTTGATATTGGATGTTAAATTCCTGGATCTATAGCTCAGAGATAATCCTGTTTAATACCC
>NW_013888319.1:0-277 GCF_000517525.1 Limulus polyphemus
TATAGACTTTGAAAACATGTTTTTAGTTTTCATCCACTCGATTTGGTCGACTTTCATAACTCTCTTTTTAGGCCTTCTTAGACTAGATATTTTTGACTTTGATAGCGGTATTTTCAGTCTTTCTTACACTATATTTTAATGACTTTCATAATGGTATTTTTAATCCTTCTTAAACTACATTTTGTCGACTGTTATAAAGGTCTTTTAGTTTTCCTTCCACTAGATTTTGTTGACATTGATATGGGTCGTTTTAGTGAGTTTTCCACTATATTTTGTG
>NW_013888320.1:0-356 GCF_000517525.1 Limulus polyphemus
AATTTGCTATTGGATTATGTCTAATTAACATAAAAATATTCTATTAATCTACTGAATTTTACGTGTGATGTATTCTTAGATTAGTCTTACTTTAGTTGTGGAAAACGTTTTGGAAAGTCTGATAAAAGATCTTTTTCAAAATCATTTAACAAAGTTTAGAATTTTATTGGATAGTCAACATGCTTTGCACTAATGGAAAATCTTTTAACATTCTTTGAAAAGGTTACTGCTTATATAGATGAGGTTAAGGGTGTAGATTTGACAAGGTGCCACATAAAAAGCTTGTAAAAATTATCTTTATAGTTGGTTAATTGGATAGAAAAGTGGCTGTATGAAAGAAAATAGGTAGTTTTTAG
>NW_013888321.1:0-276 GCF_000517525.1 Limulus polyphemus
TAACAGTTGCAGCTATTGAGGCACAGTTGGACATCGAAGGTGTGGCTGTCATAGTCACAGAACTAGAAGATGGTTACTTTGTCATAGAAGGCCTAACAGTTGCAGCTATTGAGGCACAGTTGGACATCGAAGGTGTGGCTGTCATAGTCACAGAACTAGAAGATGGTTACTTTGTCATAGAAGAACTAACAGTTGCAGCTATTGAGGCACAGTTGGACATCGAAGGTGTGGCTGTCATAGTCACAGAACTAGAAGATGGTGTCTTTGTCATAGAAG
>NW_013888322.1:0-276 GCF_000517525.1 Limulus polyphemus
CAATATATTCATGTCTATAACGTGAAATGTCATAATGGAAATGTTTCTGTTATTTAACAACTATGGATTACTATATAATCTAGATTAATCAGCAATTTATTCACGTCTATAACGTGAAATGTCATAATGGAAATGTTCCTGTTATCTAACAACTATGGATTACTATATAATCTAGATTAATCAGCAATATATTCACGTCTATAACGTGAAATGTCATAATGGAAATGTTTCTGTTATCTAACAACTATGGATTACTATATAATCTAGATTAATCAG
>NW_013888323.1:0-273 GCF_000517525.1 Limulus polyphemus
TTAGCAGTTAGCTCATGTGAGATCTGTATGTATTAATTTGGGGTGGATTATCTTAGCAGTTAGCTCATGTGAGGTCTGTGCGGATTAATTTGGGGTGGATTATCTTAGCCGTTAGCTCATGTGAGATCTGTGCGGATTAATTTGGGGTGGATTATCTTAGCAGTTAGCTCATGTGAGATCTGTGCGGATTAATTTGGGGTGGATTATCTTAGCAGTTAGCTCATGTGAGATCTGTATGTATTAATTTGGGGTGGATTATCTTAGCAGTTAGCT
>NW_013888324.1:0-276 GCF_000517525.1 Limulus polyphemus
CACGGTTCAACCATCTAGTATAACATATAATTTATAGACAGTTCAACCATCTAGTATAACATATAATTTATACACGGTTCAACCATCTAGTATAACATATAATTTATACACGGTTCAACCATCTAGTATAACATATAATTTATAGACGGTTCAACCATCTAGTATAACTTATAATTCATAGACAGTTCAACCATCTAGTATAACATATAATTTATAGACGGTTCAACCATCTAGTATAACATATAATTTATACACGGTTCAACCATCTAGTATAAC
>NW_013888325.1:0-277 GCF_000517525.1 Limulus polyphemus
CATCTAGGTATTCGTGGAGTTGTTGTACCAAATAACGCTAAAGATGAGTATGTTGGTTATAATTCGGTAACTAGAGTTACACCTAGGTGTTCGTGGATGTGTTGTACCAAATAACGCTAACGATGAGTATGGTGGTTATAAATTCGGTAACTAGAGTTAAACCTAGGTGTTCGTGGAGTTAGTGTACCAAATAACGCTAAAGATGAGTATGGTGGTTATATATTCGGTAACTAGAGATACACCTAGGTGTTCATGGAGTAGTTGTAACAAGTAAGAC
>NW_013888326.1:0-277 GCF_000517525.1 Limulus polyphemus
AGCTACTTAACATCTAAACCACAATTAACAGTCAGCTACTTAACATCTAAACTACAATTAACAGTCAACTACTTAACATCTAAACCACAATTAACAGTCAACTACTTAACATCTAAACCACAATTAACAGTCAGCTACTTAACATCTAAACTACAATTAACAGTCAGCTACTTAACATCTAAACCACAATTAACAGTCAACTACTTAACATCTAAACCACAATTAACAGTCAACTACTTAACATCTAAACCACAGTTAACAGTCAACTACTTAACAT
>NW_013888327.1:0-407 GCF_000517525.1 Limulus polyphemus
AGTATTGTTAAATCTTTTGTCTTCTTATTGACAGTACATAGTATGGTTAAATTTTTATGTCTTCTTATTGACAGTACACAGTATCGTTAAATCTTGTGTCTTCTTATTGATAAAACACACTATCGTGAAATCTCGTGTCTTCTTATTGATAAAACACACATTCGTTAAATCTCGTGTCTTCTTATTGATAAAACACACTATCTTTAAATCTCGTGTCTTCTTATTGACAGTACACATTATTGTTAAATCTTGCGTCTTCTTATTGACAGTACACAGTAACAAGATTTAACAATGTTTTCTTATTGATAATACACAGTATCATTAAATCTCGTGTCTTCATGTTGATAGTACACAGTATTGTTAAATTTTTGTCTTCTTATTGATAGCACACAGTATTGTTAAATCTT
>NW_013888328.1:0-345 GCF_000517525.1 Limulus polyphemus
CAGCTAATATTACTTACTGTCATCACCAAGGTCTGGTGGCTACACTGAAGGAAGTCAGTTGTTGTACAACAGCTAATATTACTTACTGTCACCAACAAGGTATGGTGGCTTCACTGAAGGAAGTCAGTTGTTGTACATCAGCTAATATTACTTACTGTCATCACCAAGGTCTGGTGGTTCTAGTGAAGGAAGTCAGTTGTTGTACAACATTTAATATTACTTACTGTCATCACCAAGGTCTGGTGGCTACACTGAAGGAAGTCAGTTGTTGTACAACAGCTAATATTACTTACTATCATCACCAAGGTCTGGTGGCTACGCTGAAAGAGATCAGTTGTTGTACAT
>NW_013888329.1:0-328 GCF_000517525.1 Limulus polyphemus
CTACTACATGAACACCTTGGTGTAATAATAGTTACCGAATTTATAACCCCATACTCATCTTTAGCGTTATTTGGTACAACAACTCCACGAACACCTAGGTGTAACTCTAGTTACAGAATTTATGACCACCATACTCATCTTTAGCTTTACGTGGTACAACTACGCCATGAACACTTAGGTTTAACTCTGGTTACCGAATTTATAACCCCATACTCATCTTAATCGTTATTTGGTACAACAACTCCACGAACACCTAGGTGTAACTCTAGTTACACAAATGAGTATGGTGGTTATAAACTTTAGCCTTACTAGTTGTACCAACCTCCAT
>NW_013888330.1:0-433 GCF_000517525.1 Limulus polyphemus
GTCTAGGTATTATCATACACGCACTTATTAAAACAGTAATTAGAATAATAAACATACTGTCTGGGTATTATCATACATACACTTATGAAAACAGTAATTAGAATAATAAACTTACTGTCTGGGTATTATCATACACGCACTTATGAAAACAGTAATTATAATAATAAACTTACTGTCTGGGTATTATCATACAAGCACTTATTAAAACAATAATTAGAATAAGAAACTTACTGTCTGGGTATTATCATACACGCACTTATTAAAACAGTAATTTATAATAATAAACTTACTGTCTAGGTATTATCATACACGCACTTATGAAAACAGTAATTAGAATAAGAAACTTACTGTCTGGGTATTATCATACACGCACTTATGAAAACAGTAATTTATAATAATAAACTTACTATCTGGGTATTATCATACACGCACT
>NW_013888331.1:0-276 GCF_000517525.1 Limulus polyphemus
TTGATTTGTACTTCTTGTTTCCTTTCTTGTTCCAGTTGCCACTGCTGTAGTCTCTCTTCTTGTCTCTTTTCTTTTTCCTCCAACAACTGCTGTATCTTTTTTTCTTGTTTATTTTCTTTCTCCTCAAACAACTGCTGTAATTTCTCTTCTTGTTTATTTTGTTGTTCGAGCTGCCACTGTTGCAGGTTTTCTTGCAACTGCTGTTGTCTCTCTTCTTGTTTCTTTTCTTTTTCCTCCAACAACTGCTGTATTTTCTCTTGTTTATTTTGCTGTTCG
>NW_013888332.1:0-275 GCF_000517525.1 Limulus polyphemus
AAATAAGAAGACACAAGATTTAACGATAGTGTGTACTTAAAATAAGAAGACACAAGATTTAACAATACTGTGTACTATCAATAAGAAGACACACGATTTAGCAATACTGTGTACTATCAATAAAAAGACACAAGATTTAACGATACTGTGTACTGTCAATAAGAAGACACAAAATTTAACGATACTGTGTACTGTCAATAAGAAGACACAAGTATTTAATGATACTGTGTACTGTCAATAAGAACACACAAGTATTTAACAATACTGTGTACTAT
>NW_013888333.1:0-278 GCF_000517525.1 Limulus polyphemus
TCTTCAGGACCCAAAAATGAATTTTAGAGAAGCAGCTGCTGATCTTGATTCATTGAAAGAGAAATTGATAGAATCACATGAAAAGTCCTGTCAAGAAGCATTAAAGTGGGCAAGAATCAATGTGAAACATGGGGATTGACCATTAAAGGAAGAAAAATATGTCGTAAACGAATGCCAGGTGAAAATGTAGCTGATTTATCGCATCATGAAGGATGTTATTGATCGCTTGATTACAGAAACAACAGGATAATTTTCTCGCTTACTAGATTTAGATTCAC
>NW_013888334.1:0-274 GCF_000517525.1 Limulus polyphemus
GCCATGTTGGAATTGATATTGATACTCTGAAGACGCCTGTTGAGTCTAACCCAAGGCAACACTCGTGAAATGGCCCTGAAATTGCATGTTTCTCGTGAAACAATACGTAAACATCTAAGGCATATGGGAAAACTCCATAAGGAAGGTGTTTGGGTGCCTCACGAACTCTCCTGTAATCATCGTTTCCAACATGTGAACGTTACTTCGTCTCTTCTGGCACGTAATGCGCGTGAACCATTTTTGGACAGAATTGTCACCGGTGATGGGAAATGGA
>NW_013888335.1:0-277 GCF_000517525.1 Limulus polyphemus
TACTGTATGTAACTACTTTCTATTATAGTAAGTACTTTACGTAACTACTTTCTATTATAGTAAGTACTGTATGTAACTACTTTCTATTATAGTAAGTACTGTATGTAACTACTTTCTATTATAGTAAGTACTGTATGTAACTACTTTCTATTATAGTAAGTACTTTACGTAACTACTTTCTATTATAGTAAGTACTGTATGTAACTACTTTCTATTATAGTAAGTACTGTATGTAACTACTTTCTATTATAGTAAGTACTTTACGTAACTACTTTCT
>NW_013888336.1:0-273 GCF_000517525.1 Limulus polyphemus
AATGAGATGTTTTGTTTGGTGAGTACCAAGTAACTCCACAAGTGACCCAGTTAACGAGATATTTTATTTGGTGAGTACCAAGTAACTCCACAAGTGACCCAGTTAATGAGGGGTTTTGTTTGGTGAGTACCATGTAACTCCACAAGTGACCCAGTTAATGAGATGTTTTGTTTGGTGAGTACCATGTAACTCCACAAGTGACCCAGTTAACGAGATGTTTTGTTTGGTGAGTACCAAGTAACTCCACAAGTGACCCAGTTAATGAGGGGTTTT
>NW_013888337.1:0-277 GCF_000517525.1 Limulus polyphemus
ACAAACAAACTGTCTCTAGTAACGCTAAAAACCGGGCTTCGATACCCGTGGTGTGCACAAATAAAAGAGGATAATTATCTAAAGTATGGTATCCAATCCTATATTTTATTTAAAACATTTACACGTACTGCATAATAAAGAAATTACATTATAGATGTTGAGAATTCTGGAATTGTAAGCTATAGATTATAGAACAATTCGTTTTAGTATTTGTTTGTTTTGGAATTTCGCACAAAGCTACACGAGGGCTACCTGCGCTAGCCGTCCCTAATTTAGC
>NW_013888338.1:0-276 GCF_000517525.1 Limulus polyphemus
CGTCAAACGTGCCACATGTGGACGCGCATTGTAGTGGAGAGGAAGAACACCATTCCGATTGACGAGTGAAGGGTGTTTCTAATGAAGGGCTTGATTCAAACATTCCAGTTGCTAACTATAGATCTCTGCATTGACAGTTCGCTGTGGATTGAGGAGTTCGAAATGAATTACTCCTTTGATGTCCGCCAAATCTGCGGATGGAGTCCAGGTTTTAGGGTTGGAAGTGGTTTTTGTCTAGGACTGACCCACTGTTTTTGGCGTTTAATATTCGCATAG
>NW_013888339.1:0-277 GCF_000517525.1 Limulus polyphemus
GGGTGAAGGTGTCTAGCATACATAAATATATGGGTGGAGATGATGTCTAGCATACATAAATATACGGGTGAAGGTGTCTAGCATACATAAATATATGGGTGGAGATGATGTCTAGCATACATAAATATACGGGTGGAGATGATGTCTAGCATACATAAATATACAGGTGAAGATTATGTCTAGTATACATAAATATACAGGTGAAGATTATGTCTAGTATACATAAATATACGGGTGGAGATGATGTCTAGCATACATAAATATACAGATGGAGATT
>NW_013888340.1:0-273 GCF_000517525.1 Limulus polyphemus
ATTGCTATTTAGAAAAAAGTCTTAAAACATAGAACAGTAAATATAGAAGTAAAGCAAACAATTATATCTTCTAATTATGACCTTTGTACTCAGTTGCTACTTGACATAGGTTGCTAAGCCTTTAAAAATTTTGCACATGGAGGATATGAAACAAAATTTTTTTAGGTTTTAGATGTACATTTGAATAACTAAAAAAATCATACATTATTACATCAATACCACAGAATTCCACTATAATTTATCAAGCTTAATAACTAAGCTGTAGTTTAGTCT
>NW_013888341.1:0-271 GCF_000517525.1 Limulus polyphemus
AGCATGCTTTTAAGACATTGAAAGATAAATTGGCCTCAGCTTCATTTTTATTGCTTCCAAATCCATCACTGTCGTACATACTGGATTGTGATGCTAGTAATGTCGGAATTGGAGGAGTGTTTTTCATAAAGTGAGCGAAAACGAACATGTGGTGGCCTACCTCAGTAGGGTCCTGAGTAGACCAGAG
This sequence comes from Limulus polyphemus, assembly GCF_000517525.1. Classification (NCBI taxonomy): domain Eukaryota; kingdom Metazoa; phylum Arthropoda; class Merostomata; order Xiphosura; family Limulidae; genus Limulus; species Limulus polyphemus. The sequence continues at coordinate 188 of NW_013888341.1, forward strand.
AGGAGCTACTATGTAACACGGAGGGAACTCTTTGCTATAGTAAAGAGTCTGACATATTTCCATCTTTGCCTCTATGGGGCTAGA
>NW_013888342.1:0-277 GCF_000517525.1 Limulus polyphemus
TCATCTTTTATCAATCTTTTCAAAACATTTCCCCCAACTGATGTAAATCTGATAGGCCAATAATTGCTGGAACAATGTCGATTACCTCCCTTGAAAAGAGGAGTGACATTAGATAACTTCCAATCCTTCAGCACCTGCCCACTATTCAAGAACACAAAAAATAATAGCAAGTGGCTCACATATCTAATCTTTAACCTCCTCCAAAACCCTTGGGGAAATATTATCTGGCCCAGTAGCCTTATCATTCTTTAAACTTCCCATTTTTTTCTTAACCAGC
>NW_013888343.1:0-277 GCF_000517525.1 Limulus polyphemus
TCATCTGTAGATCAAATACAAGTTCTAGAGTACAACGTACAAGTAAGTGTATGTTCAAACAAAAAGAAAATACGAGATTGATGTAACATATTAACCGGTGTGCAAGATTGGCAAAATATGCAACAGGCAAGATCTAGATCTAAGATCTAGTAAACATTATAGGCCTAATGTAGTGGTTTGTAATTGTATTGGCTGATTGTAAGTCATGTCTTGCACCAACTAATGTACTAGACTTTAGGTGTAATTGCAGTTATAACTTTATTTCTAGACCCTGGGT
>NW_013888344.1:0-421 GCF_000517525.1 Limulus polyphemus
TTGTTTTGCTGTTCGAGCTGCCACTGTTGCAGGTTTTCTTGCAACTGCTGTTGTCTCTCTTCTTGTTTCTTTTCTTTTTTCCTCTAAGAATGGCTGTAATTTCTCTTCTTGTTTCTTTTCTTTTTCCTCCAACAACTGCTGTAATTTCTCTTGTTTATTATGCTGTTCGAGCTGCCACTGTGGCAGGCTTTCTTACAACTGCTGTTGTCTCTCTTCTTGTTTACTTCCTCGTTCTTCTTGTTTCTTTTCTTTTTCCTCTAACAACTGTTGTAATTTCTCTTCTCGTTCTTCTTGTTTCTTTTGCTGTTCTTGTATTGCTGCCATCAAATCTGCTAAGCTGTAGTTTGATTTTCTGCCTCTCGTTTCCATCTTCTTCTTCTTTTTTTTATTTTCTGTCCCACTCTCAGACACCAATTTTACG
>NW_013888345.1:0-277 GCF_000517525.1 Limulus polyphemus
AACCTGTTATTAAATAAATTATTTAATTATAATATTATAATTAAACTTAACAAACAGATAAACCTGTTATTGGATAAATTCTTGAATTAGAATATTGAAATTATACTTAACGAACAAATGAACCTGTTATTCAATAAATTGTTGAATTAGAATATTATGATCATACTTAACGAACAAATGAACCTGTTATTGAATAAATTCTTGAATTAAAATATTGTAATTATAATTAACGAACAGGTGAACCTCTTATTGGATAAGTTATTGAATTAGTATATTG
>NW_013888346.1:0-277 GCF_000517525.1 Limulus polyphemus
TATCAGTTCCCCTTACAATCTTAAACACCTCAATCAGATCCCCCCTAACTCTTCGTTTTTCAAGAGAAAAGAATTTGAGAGATTTCAGCCTCTCCTCCAGGCACCATTCTAAGAACCCTTCTCTGAACCCTTTCCAACAATTCAATGTCTTTCTTAAGGTAAGGAGCCCAAGACTGAACACAATGTTCCAAGTGTGGCCTAATCAGTGACCTACACAGTGAAATTATAACATATTTAGACTTGTATTCAATATTTCTACAGATACAACCTAAAATCC
>NW_013888347.1:0-277 GCF_000517525.1 Limulus polyphemus
GGATACACTCCAGCAAAGTTGATGTTTAGTCGGGAACTTCGGTTGCCAGTGGATCTGTTAACAGGACGCCCACCTTATGAAGAGTTGCCTGATAATGTGTCAGAGTTTGTGAAAGTGTTATCGGAAAGGATGGATGATATCCACCATCAAGTGCGTTCAAACTTGAAAACGTCTGCTGATTCGATGAAGTTAACTTATGATAAGAGATCTACTGAAGTCAGCTTTGTACCAGGAGACAAGGTATGGTTGTATAATCCCAGGAAGACCAAAGGGAAGT
>NW_013888348.1:0-276 GCF_000517525.1 Limulus polyphemus
CTTTGCCTTACCTCGCCGACCACATTTTATCCAGAAAGTCACGTCTGAGAGACGATCCACTATGTTATATGGGCCTTCCCATGGAGAAGACAACTTAGGAGACTTCCATTTGGTCTTCCTGGGATTATACAACCACACCTTGTCTCCTGGTACAAAGCTGACTTTAGTAGATCTCTTATCATAGCATAACTTCATCGAATCAGCAGACGTTTTCAAGTTTGAATGCACTTGATGGTGAATATCATCCATCCTTTCCAATAACACTTCCACAAAGTC
>NW_013888349.1:0-277 GCF_000517525.1 Limulus polyphemus
CCATCAATTCAATGTATTTCCTAAGGTTAGAAGCCCAAGACTGAACACAATATTCCAAATGTGGCTTAACCAGTGTCCTATACAATGATATTATAACCTCTTTAGACTTGTATTCAATGTTTCTGCAGATACAACCTAAAATCCTAGTTGCTCTACCACTAGCAACAGCACACTGTTTGGATGGCTTTAGAGACTGATTGACTATTACACCAAGATCCCTTTCATTCATAACATTGTTAAGGTTATTCCCATCCAAATTATACTTATAAATCAAATT
>NW_013888350.1:0-278 GCF_000517525.1 Limulus polyphemus
TTTGTACTGTCAATAAGAAGACATAAGATTTAACAAAACTGTTTACTGTCAATAAGTAGACACAAGATTTAACAATATTGTGTACTGTCAATAAGAAGACACAAGATTTAACGATACTGTGTACTGTCAACAAGAAGACACAAGATTTAAAGATACTGTGTACTGTCAAAAAGAAGACACAAGATTTAACGATATTGTGTACTTTCAATAAGAAGACACAAGATTTAACGATACTGTGTACTGTCAATAAGAAGACACAAGATTTAACGATACTGTGT
>NW_013888351.1:0-275 GCF_000517525.1 Limulus polyphemus
TGTAACCCGTAGTTAACGTGTCATACTGTAGATGTGACAACCCACGAAATTGCGCCTCATTACTGTCAAAAATAAAAATAGAGCTTCACATTGTTTTATCCGTGGATACATTGTAAGGTTGATGATAAAAATCCCACTATCCAACTATAGAAGTGAAAGTGTTGGCAGCGAGTGTTGTTGATTAGCTGCCTTCCCTCTAATGTATAACTCTAGAATTATGGTCTTTTATCGTGGGTAAATACCACAAAAACTGACGGTTTGTGGGACTATGAAAT
>NW_013888352.1:0-459 GCF_000517525.1 Limulus polyphemus
TTTTATGGAAGTACATGACGGCTAACTAACTGATGATACAGATAGATAGATAATTATATAACAGCCAACCATCTTTTACCAATCATTTCATTATATGGAAGTACATGAGGATTAACTGTTATATTATTATGTATCTATCTGTAACATCAGTTAGGAGATACATAATAATATAACAGTCAACCATCTTTTACCAATCATTTCATTATATGGAAGTACATGACGGCTAACTAACTGATGCTACAGATAAATAAATAACTATAAAACAGTCAACCATCTTTAACCAATCAATTGATTATATGGAAGTACATGACGGCTAACTAACTGATGTTACAGATAGATACATAATTATATAACAGCCAACTATCTTTAACCAATCATTTCATTATATGGAAGTACATCACGGCTAACTAACTGATGCTACAAATAGATACAATAATTGTATAACAGTCAATCATATTT
>NW_013888353.1:0-277 GCF_000517525.1 Limulus polyphemus
ACATTTATAGCTTCCTGATTTGGTATTGCATATGCCTCACACGTTTGGGGCAAAGGACCAGCAAAGTCAATGGCTACTCCTTCCATTGGTGTGCCAACTTGATATAACTTCATTGGAGCACGTCCCTTAAGCTTGGGTCCCCTTTTAGCACAACACGTACTGCAGGTCCTGCACCATTCTTCCCCATCTTGCCTCATACCTATCCAGTAAAATCTCTGCCGTAGGTGATTAAATGTCTACTTAACTCCAAGATGTCATCCTGTTAAACTATCATGAG
>NW_013888354.1:0-277 GCF_000517525.1 Limulus polyphemus
TATTTCGAGAAGATATGTTGAAATTTAATGAAATACTGGTAGAAAACGCATAACCTGCCATAACTCCCTAAAAACGAAGAGTAGCATGGTGAAACTTTACATGTAATTTTGGATAGAACTAGTGAAACTACGTACCAAATTTGGATAAGATGCATCAATTCCGTACCTACTGGTAAGAAGAAATAGAGAAACAAAGAATATCAAAATGCTTCACTGCAGTACAAATACGCTTCAAGGAAAGCCAATAAAGTAATAACAAAAACGACCTAAAAATTTC
>NW_013888355.1:0-277 GCF_000517525.1 Limulus polyphemus
GGAGGAAGTATTCAAGCGTATGTAAAGCAGCAAACCTCAAACTCCATCCCAAGAAATGTCATTTGTTCCAGAAAGAGGTGCTTTACTTAGGCCACATTGTTAGTGAGAATGGTGTACAAACTGATACCTAGATAAGGTGAAAGCAGTGCAATGACTGGCCTAACACCAGAGAATGTGGGAGTAGCTAAGAAGTTTCTTGGGACTTTGTACTTACTACCGGCAAATTTGTGAAAGACTTTGCAACGATAGCCGCTCCGCTACATAATTTGACTAAAAA
>NW_013888356.1:0-305 GCF_000517525.1 Limulus polyphemus
TAATTTAATGTTGATGAAGTATCAAATTGATTGCTGTTGATTCTGTGTTTTTTAAAAGCAGAACGACACAATGGACTATCTGTACTCTCTCCTTTTCGAGGAATCGAACCCATGGTTTCAAGGTTGTAAATCCGTAAACCTACTGTTGACTGACCAGGGTACATAGCGAATCTTATAACAGATTAGTTCTCTGCGTTATTCATTATTTCATTCTCTTCTTCACCGAAATTATAATATAATAGTAATCATTCTTCGCCGGTTTGTATAGGTGTGCCACATCATAACAACATTTTTGTATCAAATGA
>NW_013888357.1:0-277 GCF_000517525.1 Limulus polyphemus
ACAAAGTTTCACAGTCTTGTCTGTACTTTATTATCTATATTACTGACATTGTCTTATTTAAGTTTTACCAATGGTTTGTTACAAAGTTTCACAGTCTTGACTGTAATTTATTATCTATACTACTAACATTGTCTTATTTAAGTTTTACCAATGGTTACAAAGTTTCACAGTCCTGTCTGTACTTTATTATCTATATTACTAACATTGTCTTATTTACGTTTTACCAATGGTTTGTTACAAAGTTTGACAGTCCTCTCTGTAATTTATTATCTATATT
>NW_013888358.1:0-565 GCF_000517525.1 Limulus polyphemus
CATCCCATTCAGCTATTGAAACACAAGTTTTACAACTACACCCCATTCAGCCATTGAAACACACGTTATAACTACATCCCATTCTGCCACTGAAACACAAGTGTTACAACTACATCCCATTCAGCTATTGAAACACACGTTTTACAACTACATCCCATTCTGCCACTGAAACACAAGTGTTACAACTACATCCCATTCAGCCATTGAAACACAAGTGTTACAACTATACCCTATTCAGCCATTGAAACACACGTTATAACTACACCTCATTCTGCCACCTTGAAACACACATTATAACTACACCTCATTCTGCCACTGAAACACAAGTGTTATAACTACACCTCATTCAGCTATTGAAACACAAGTGTTACAACTACATCCCATTCAGCCATTGAAACACAAGTGTTACAACTACACCCCATTCAGCCATTGAAACACACGTTATAACTACACCTCATTCGGCCATTGAAACACAAGTGTTACAACTACACCCCATTCAGCCATTGAAACACAAGTGTTACAACTACACCCCATTCAGCCATTGAAACACAAGTGTTACAACTAA
>NW_013888359.1:0-277 GCF_000517525.1 Limulus polyphemus
ACTCATAAACAACACATGAATGAAGAGTATAATATAATTTACTTATAAACAACACATAAATGAAGAGTATAATATAATTTACTTATAAACAACACATAAATGAAGAGTATAATATAATTTACTTATAAACAACACATAAATGAAGAGTATAATATAATTTACTTATAAACAACACATAAATGAAGAGTATAATATAATTTACTTATAAACAACACATAAATGAAGAGTATAATATAATTTACTTATAAACAACACATAAATGAAGAGTATAATATAA
>NW_013888360.1:0-316 GCF_000517525.1 Limulus polyphemus
AATATAGTTTAAGAAGGATTAAAAATACCATTATGAAAGTCATTAAAATATAGTGTAAGAAAGACTAAAAATACCGCTATCAAAGTCAAAAATATCTAGTCTAAGAAGGCCAGAAAGTCAGTTATGAAAGTCGAAAAAATCGAGTGTAATAAAACTATAAACACGTTTTCAAAGTCAACAAAATCTAGTGGAAAACTTACTAAAAGGACCCTAATCAATGTCAGCAAAATTGAAGGAAGGAAGACTTAAATACCTTTATAACAGTCGACAAAATATAGTTTAAGAAGGAGGTATTTTTAAAATTATGAAAGTCATT
>NW_013888361.1:0-276 GCF_000517525.1 Limulus polyphemus
ATTCAGACATTATAACATTAACAAAAAAATATTATGTCGCGTCAAAGCTAAATAGAATAGAACTTTTGTTCATTCAGAGTAAACATAATCCAAAAGGTGGGGTTTATTTTGTAATAAGACGTCATGATCTGTTAGATTGGGAGTGATTTGGGTTGAATAATCTTATATTTAAGGCCCTTCTTTTCTTTATTATACCTGAAGGATAAAAAAATAGAAAAATCGAAGCTCGCCTATTTTGATATAGGATTATGGAATAAATATTGGAAATTTTGATAA
>NW_013888362.1:0-277 GCF_000517525.1 Limulus polyphemus
TGTCATATGGGCCTTCCCATGGAGAAGACAACTTAGGAGACTTCCCTTTGGTCTTCCTGGGATTATACAACCATACCTTGTCTCCGGTACAAAACAGACTTCAGTAGATCTCTTATCATAAGTTAACTTCATCGAATCAGCAGACGTTTTCAAGTTTGAACGCATGGTGAATATCATCCATCCTTTCCGATAATACTTTCACAAACTCTGACACATTCTCAGGCAACTCTTCATAAGGTGGGCGTCCTATTAACAGATCCATTGGCAACCGAAGTTC
>NW_013888363.1:0-275 GCF_000517525.1 Limulus polyphemus
ATATATATATATGTATGTATGTATGTATATATATATATATATGTATGTATGTATGTATATATATATATATGTATGTATGTATGTATATATATATATATGTATGTATGTATGTCTATATATATATATGTATGTATGTATGTTATATATATATATATGTATGTATGTATGTCTATATATATATATGTATGTATGTACTATATATATGTATGTATGTATGTCTATATATATGTATGTATGTATGTATATATATATGTATGTATGTATGTATATATATA
>NW_013888364.1:0-496 GCF_000517525.1 Limulus polyphemus
TAACATAAAACGACCACAAAAGACGCAAAAATGACAATAGAAGGCTAGAATTTTGCATGTAAATACGCAAGTATGCAACGAACGTTCATACAAAATTTGGAGATGATCCCTTTTAATGGAACGAAGTACTGGTACAAAACGCAAAATTTTCCATAACTCCTTTAAAACAAACAGTAGGAAGGTAAAACTCTGCATATTACTAGGCAACGTTAAAGTGTACCTACAAACCAAATTTGGTGAAGAATCATCAATTAAGGACCCTCTGGTAACAAGAAATGTTACGCTTTTATTCGCTTTTGTGAAAGCGTATGTGTACTGCAGGGAAGCTTTTGGTTACTGATTGTTTTTCGATAAAACGACCACAAAAGACGCAAAAATGACAATAGAAGGCTAGAATTTTTAATGGAAATACGCAAGTATGCAACAAACGTTCATAGAAAATTTTGAGATGATCCCTCCTAATGGAACGAAGTACTGGTACAAAACGCAAAACCTT
>NW_013888365.1:0-276 GCF_000517525.1 Limulus polyphemus
CGGAATATTTAGCTAATAAAGTTATATTCTGGAGATATAGGTCGTGATTATATTTATTGATATCTCCTGACGAAGTTGTAATAACGGAATATTGAGATAATAAAGTTATATTCCGGGGATATAGGTCGTGATTATAATTATTGATATCTCCTGACGAAGTTGTAACAGCGGAATATTGAGCTAATAAAGTTATATTCCGGGGATATAGGTCGTGATTATATTTATTGATATCTCCTGACGAAGTTGTAAGAGCGGAATATTGAGCTAATGAAGTTA
>NW_013888366.1:0-385 GCF_000517525.1 Limulus polyphemus
GGGATTCCCAAATTCTGCGAAATTTGCCGCTGACTTATTCCACCATCTGCTTGACCAACTATCTTCCTCTAACAAAATCTGACAATTCGAGAGAACCTTGAGTTCTAGCATGTTGTAGCACAAGATAATTAGTGTGCGGACCATTTTCATTTATACAGTGCTCTGTGAACACAAATTAGTTAGCATAAATCAGTTAAATGACGAAAAATTAGGTGTCTATTTACTTGTGACCACTCAGTGTACAATAAATCAGAATGTTCAAACCAGGCCAGATTAAAAGTAGCAGGTAATTTAAAGTACAGTAGATCATAAAGTTGAAACCAGGCCAGATTAAAAGTACCAGCTAATTTAAAGTACAATAAATCAGAATGTTCAAACCAGACCA
>NW_013888367.1:0-277 GCF_000517525.1 Limulus polyphemus
CAGCTATTACAAAACTTTGCCAATTCCTGTCCCAGTGTCCAGTTGTACTTTTCTACCATCCCATCAGACTGTGGGTGAAGTGGCGTTGTCCTGGTCTTTTGGATGCCAAACAATTTGCAACATTCTTGGAACACAGCTGATTCAAGGTTACGGCCTTGATCTGAATGCAGTTCATATGGCATACCAAATCTGAAGAAGAAATCACTAATAACCGATGCTACAGTTATAGCTTCCTGATTTGGTATCGTATATGCCTCAGGCCACTTGGTGAAATAAT
>NW_013888368.1:0-277 GCF_000517525.1 Limulus polyphemus
ATCTAACCATTAGCCAATACCAAACATTATTCGCCTATCCTTTAGCCAATACCAAACACTATTCATCTAACCATTAGCCAATAGCAAACATTATTAATCTAACCATTAGCCAATACCAAACATTATTCGCCTATCATTTAGCCAATACCAAACACTATTCATCCAACCATTAGCCAATAGCAAACATTATTAATCTAACCATTAGCCAATATTAAACATTATTCATCTCACCATTAGCCAATACCGAACATTGTTACTATTTTATTGAGAAACATTA
>NW_013888369.1:0-277 GCF_000517525.1 Limulus polyphemus
CTTCTAAGTTGTAATGATACCGAAGGTTTGGATACAAGATATGACTTATAATGTTGTAATGATACTGAAGGTTTGGAAACAAGATACGACTTCTAATGTTGTAATAATAGCTAAGGTTTGGATACAAGATATGACTTGTAATGTTGCAATAATTCCTAAGGTTTGGAGACAAGATATGACTTCTAATGTTTTAATGATACCGAAGGTTTGGATACAAGATATGACTTCTAATATTGTAATGATACCGAAGGTTTGGATACAAGATACGACTTCTAAT
>NW_013888370.1:0-638 GCF_000517525.1 Limulus polyphemus
CACTGTAGTAATTTTGATATCCACTTACTAATAACTGATACTGTAGTAATTTTGACATCCAGTTACTAATAACTGATACTGTAGTAATTTTGACATCCAGTTACTAATAACTGACACTGTAGTAATTTTGACATCCAGTTACTAATAACTGATACTGTAGTAATTTTGATATCCAGTTACTAATAAATGACACTGTAGTAATTTTGACACTCAGTTACTAATAACTGACACTGTAATAATTTTGATACCCAGTTACTAACAACGGACACTAGTATTTTTGATATCCAGCTACTAATAACTGATACTGTATTAATTTTGATATCCAGTTACTAGTAACCGATACTGTAGTAATTTTGACACCCAGTTACTAATAACTGACACTGTAGTACTTTTGACATCCAGTTACTAATAACTCAAAATTACTACAGTGTCACCATCCAGTTACAAATAACTGATACTGTATGAATTTTGATATTCAGCTACTAATATCTGACATTGTAGTAATTTTGATATCCAGTTACTAATAACTGACACTGTAGTAATTTTTACATCCAGTTACTAATAACTGATACTGTATTAATTTTGATATCCAGTTACTAATAACTGACACTGTATTAATTTTGACACTCAGTTACTAA
>NW_013888371.1:0-277 GCF_000517525.1 Limulus polyphemus
TATGCATGGTTAACTAGGGGCTATATCAATGACCAACAGGTACGTTCATAAGTGGGATATGCATGGTTAACCGTTATATCAACGACAAACAGATACGTTTATAAGCAGGCTATTCATAGTTAAGTGTGTGTTATATCAACGACCAATAGGTACGTTTATAAGTGGGATATGCATGGTTAACCGTTATATCAACGACAAACAGATACGTTTATAAGCAGGCTATTCATAGTTAAGTGTGTGTTATATCAACGACCAATAGATACGTTTATAAGTGAGG
>NW_013888372.1:0-277 GCF_000517525.1 Limulus polyphemus
CCTGAACTTTCATTGGTGGTAGTGTCCAGGGTCACTGATGAAGAGTGGAATTATCCGAAACTAGTCTTGCTCACAGACACACACCCCAATGAAAGAACAGACCACTCCAAGCTTTTACTTGTTGTTAAACAATGTTTAAACAACTATATTCAATTCCAACTTCACTTGCCAGAGTGACCTTGATTAATAGGTGAGCCCCCCAGGACCAGTCCTAATCAATTACTATGCGTAATAATGTTGACTGTAAAGTACGAGAAAATGTGAACAATTATTGAAT
>NW_013888373.1:0-736 GCF_000517525.1 Limulus polyphemus
TATTGTGTCTTCTTATTGACAGTACACAGTATCGTTAAATATTGTGTCTTCTTATTGACAGTACACAGTATCGTTAAATCTTGTGTCTTCTTATTGACAGTACACAGTACCGTTAAACCTTGTGTCTTCTTATTGACAGTACACAATATCGTAAAATCTTCTGTCTTCTTATTGACAGGACACATTATTGTTAAATCTTGTGTTTTCTTACTGACAGTACACATTATCGTTGAATATTGTGTCTTCTTATTGACAGTACACAGTATCGTTAAATCTACTGTGTACTGTCAATAAGAAGACACAATGTACTGTCAATAAAAAGACACAAGATTTAACAACAAGATTTAACGATACTGTGTACTTTCAATAAGAAGACACAAGATTTAACGATACTGTGTACTTTATATAAGAATACACAAAATTTAACGATACTGTATCTTCTTATTGAGAGTACACAGTATCGTTAAATTTTGTGTATTCTTATATAAAGTACACAGTATCGTTAAATCTTGTGTCTTCTTATTGACAGTACACAGTATCGTTAAATCTTGTATCTTCTTATTGAGAGTACACAGTATTGTTAAATCTTGTGTCTTCTTATGGACAGTACACAGTATAGTTAAATCTTATGTCTTTTATTGATAGTACACAGTATTGTTAAATCGTGTGTCTACTTATTGACAGTACACAGTTTGTTAAATCTTGTGTCTTCTTATTGACAGTACACAGTATCGTT
>NW_013888374.1:0-277 GCF_000517525.1 Limulus polyphemus
AAATAACGCTACAGATGAGTATGGTGGTTACGAATTCAGTAACTAGAGTTACACCTAGGTGTTCGTGGAGTTGTTATACCAAATAACGCTAAAGATGAGTATGGGGGTTATAAATTCAGTAACCAGAGTTAAACCTAAGTGGTCATGGCGTAATTGTTCCAAGTAAGGCTAAAGATGAGTATGGTTGTTATAAATTCTGTAATTAGAGTTACACCTAGGTGTTCATGGAGTAGTTGTACAAAGTTAGACTAAAAATGAGTTTGGTGGTTAGAAATTC
>NW_013888375.1:0-271 GCF_000517525.1 Limulus polyphemus
ACACCAGAAATAAGGTACACTATGTAGAGTATTTACTACAACAGAATAGGGTACAGTATGTAGAGTATTTACTGCACTAGAGATAAGGTACAGTATGTGGAGTATTTATTCTACACCAGGGAAAGGGTACAGTATGTAGAGTATTTACTGCACCAGATATATAGTACACTATGTAGAGTATTTACCGCACTAGTTATAGGTCCAATATGTCGACTATTTACTACTCCAAGGATAGGGTATACTATGTAGGGTATCTACTGCACCAGGGATA
>NW_013888376.1:0-277 GCF_000517525.1 Limulus polyphemus
CCGTGTCGAATGAACTTCGTATTAAATCGTGTCGAATGTAGTTGGTGTTAAACCGTGTCGAATGTAGTTGGTGTTAAACCGTATCGAATGTAGTTGGTGTTAAACGGGGCGAATGCAGCTGATGTTAAACCGTATCAAATGTAATTGGTGTTAAGCCGTGTCGAATGTAGTAAGTGTTAAACCGTGTCGAATGCAGTTGGTGCTCAACGGTGTCGAATGTAGTTGGTGATGAACTGGGCGAATGTAGTTGGTATTAAACCGTGTCGAATAAAGTTGG
>NW_013888377.1:0-277 GCF_000517525.1 Limulus polyphemus
GTAAGGGGCTTGCCATTGTCTGGGGCTGATTAAGTCGATGGTCAATGTATCCTTGTGTAACACACAACAAATCGTTCTTTAACGTATCTAATTCGCTTTTAAATTTACTGATGTTTTCCATTTGTACTTTTTGCCACTGTTGTTGACTTTCCTGCAACTGTTGGATACTTTCTTCCTGTTTCCTTTCTTGTTCTAGTTGCCACTGTTGTTGACTTTCCTGTTGTTGCTGCTGACTTTCCTGCAACTTTTGGAGACTTTCTTCCTGTTTATTTTGTCG
>NW_013888378.1:0-276 GCF_000517525.1 Limulus polyphemus
TTCTCATCCTAAACCTAGCCCTGTAAACTTCGGACAGATTTTGAGTTCCATATTTGAGTTCTAGTGCAGCTACCAGTGCTCTATAGTTGCATTGGTCATCTGCTGACAACTGTCTAAGTATTTCTAGTGGTTGTCCCTTCAAGCTCGTTGCCAGGTACACTGCTTTCTGCTCCTCTGTCTATCCATTCATTTCCGCTAGTAGCTCAAATTGTGCTCTATAGGCTTCCCATGGTGCCTTCCCATCGAATTCCTGCGGCTTCCTTCGTACTAGATCAC
>NW_013888379.1:0-277 GCF_000517525.1 Limulus polyphemus
AGTTTAATACCGTATTATAGAGAAGACAGATTATACTAGCAAGATAAAGTTGAATACCGTATTGTAGACAAGACAGATTATACTAGCAAGATAAAGTTTAATACCGTATTGTAGACAAGACAGATTATACTAGCAAGATAAAGTTTAATACCGTATTGTAGACAAGACAGATTATACTAGCAAGATAAAGTTTAATACCGTATTATAGAGAAGACAGATTATACTAGCAAGATAAAGTTTAATACCGTATTGTAGACAATACAGATTATACTAGCAA
>NW_013888380.1:0-275 GCF_000517525.1 Limulus polyphemus
ATTACTAACATCGCAATCCAGTATGTACAGCAGTGAGGGATCTCGAAGCTTTAAAACTGGAGCTGAAGCCAATTTTTTTTCAATGTCTTGAAAGCATGCTGGAAAGAACCTGTCCATTCGAACTTCTGCCCATTTTTTGTTAAATCATGTAGTGGAGCAGCTATAGTTGCAAAGTCCTTCACAAATTTTCCTTAATGGGTACAGAGTCCCAAGAAACTTCTTAACTCTCCCACATTGTCTGGTGTTGGCCAATCATGCATTACTTTCACCTTGTC
>NW_013888381.1:0-276 GCF_000517525.1 Limulus polyphemus
CTACATATTGTGCATATCACTGGTGCAGTAAATACTCTACATACTGTATCCTATCACTGGTGCAGTAAATACTCTACGTACTTTACCTTATCTCTGGTGCAGTAAATACTCTACATACTGTACCTTTTCTCTGGTGCAGTAAACACTCTACATACTGTACCCTATCCCTGGTGTAGTAAATACTCTACATACTGTACCCTATCCCTGGTGTGGTAAATACCTCATATATTTTACCTTTCACTGGTGTCGTAAATACTCTACATAGTGTACTCTATT
>NW_013888382.1:0-895 GCF_000517525.1 Limulus polyphemus
GTAGTCATCACCTGTAGCTTTGTTTGAGTTATGGTAGTCATCACCTGTAGCTTTGTTTGAGTTATGGTAGTCATCACCTGTACCTTGTTTGTAGTTATGGTAGTCATCACCTGTAGCTTTGTTTGAGTTATGGTAGTCATCACCTGTAGCTTTGTTTGAGTTATGGTAGTCATCACCTGTAGCTTTGTTCGAGTTGTGGTAACATCACCTGTAGCTTTGTTTGAGTTATGGTAGTCATCACCAGTAGCTTTATTTGAGTTATGGTAGCCATCAACCTGTAGCTTTGTTTGAGAAGATGACTACCATAACTCAAACAAAGCTACAGTTATGGTAGCCATCAACCTGTAGCTTTGTTTGAGTTATGGTAGGCTACAGGTGATGAACCCTAACTCAAACAAAAATATCACCTGTAGCTTTGTTTGAGTTATGGTAGTCATCAACAAAGCTACAGGTACCATAACTCAAACAAGGCTACAGGTGATGACTACCATAACTCAAACAAAGCTACAGGTTGATGGCTATCATAACTCAAAACTACCATAACTCAAACAAAGCTACAGGTGATGACTACCATAACTCAAACAAAGCTACAAGTTGATGACCAGGTTGATGGCTACCATAACTCAAACAAAGCTACAGAAGATGACTATCCTATCTCTAACAAAGCTACAGGTGATGTTACCAGAACTCAAACAAAGCTACAGGTGATGTTACCACAACTCAAACAAAGCTACAGGTGATTCAAAGTTATGGTAGTCATAAACCTGTAGCTTTGTTTGAGTAATGGTAACATCCCCTGTTTCTTTGTTTGAGTTATGGTAGTTATCAACCTGTAGCTTTGTTTGAGTTATGGTAGTCATCAACTTGTAGCTTTGTTTGAATTATGGTAGTCATC
>NW_013888383.1:0-277 GCF_000517525.1 Limulus polyphemus
CTCCTCCAACAACTGCTGTGATTTCTCTTCTTGTTTCTGTATTGCTGCCATCAAATCTGCTAAGCGGTAGTTTGATTTTCCGTCTCTCGTTTCCATCTTCTTCTCTTTTTTTTTTACTATCCAACTCTCTGACACCAATTTGTTTCTATATAATATTAATGTTTCTATGTATATTTTACTATCATTTAGTACATATCGAAATTATTAAACAGTTGTAATTAGAAACTTTCAAACAGACGTGTTATATACGTGGGAATCATTGACTAGTAGATAGTTT
>NW_013888384.1:0-276 GCF_000517525.1 Limulus polyphemus
CTGACTTCACAGCAGAAGGAGCTTTTTTTACTCAGAACAAATGACCATTTGACCTGGCTCAATTATTGCTAACTTCACAGCAGAAGGAGCTTTTTTTACTCAGAACAAATGACCACTTGACCTGGCTCAACTACTGCTGACTTCACAGCAGAAGGAGCTTTTTTTACTCAGAACAAATGACCATTTGACCTGACTCAATTACTGCTGACTTCACAGCAGAAGGAGTCTTTTTTTACAAGAACAAATGACTACTTGACCTGGCTCAATTACTGCTGA
>NW_013888385.1:0-273 GCF_000517525.1 Limulus polyphemus
TACATACCAAATTTGGTGAAGAATCATCAAATTAGGACCCTCTGGTAACAAGAAATCGAAAAACAATCAGTAACCAAATACTTCACTGCAGTACACATACGCTTTCAGAAAAGCCAATAAAAGAGTAACATAAAACGACCACAAAAGTCGTAAAAATGACAATAGAAGGCTAGAATTTTGCATGAAAATACGCAAGTATGCAACGAACGTTACTGAAAAAATTTCGAGAAGATCCGTCCAAATCGAACGAAGTACTGGTACAAAACGACAAAC
>NW_013888386.1:0-350 GCF_000517525.1 Limulus polyphemus
TCATTACTTTTACATTTTCAAGAGTATGTTGAATGAAAATCTTTTGATCTTTACAATATAATATTAATATTTATTTTTCTGTTCCACTAACACAATGAACCTTACGTTCACTTTTATGCCAGAGAACAATTAACTTTTTCCCACTGATAATAGCCTAAATATCTTTTCTTTACTTGTATTTTTTTAAGGAAATAAAAACCTCTTATTTTTGCAATGATGTCTTTTCAGCACCAGCTGTGCACAAAAAGAAAAACATATATGAAGAGAAATATAACTATTTTACATAAAAAATAAGAATACCTTTAACAAATATATTGTATAACCAAAAATATCACTTTGATCTTTCAGTC
>NW_013888387.1:0-277 GCF_000517525.1 Limulus polyphemus
GATGCTACAGGTTACAGTGGTAGACCTAGAACTCAGATCCAAGCTACCAGCATCACTAATTGATGCCACAGGTTACAGTGGTAGACTTGGAACTTAGATCCAAGCTACCAGCATCACTAATTGATGCTACAGGTTACAGTGGTAGACCTGGAACTGAGATCTAAGCTTCCAGCATCACTAATTGATGTTACAGTGGTAGACCTGGAACTTAGATATAAGCTACCAGCATTATTAATTGATGCTACAGGTTACAGTTGTAGACCTAGAACTTAGATCC
>NW_013888388.1:0-276 GCF_000517525.1 Limulus polyphemus
CCTTACTTGGTACAACTACTCCATGAACACCTAGGTGTAACTCTAGTTACAGAATTTATAACTCCATACTCATCTTTAGCCTTACTTGGGACAACTACTCCATAAACACATAGGTGTAACTATAGTTACCGAATTTATAACCATCCTCCTCATCTTTTGCCTTACTTGGTACAACTTCTCGATAAATACCTAGGTGTAATTATAGTTACCTAATTTATAACCACCATACTCATCTTTCGCCTTACTTGGTACAACTTCTCGATAAATACATAGGTG
>NW_013888389.1:0-277 GCF_000517525.1 Limulus polyphemus
CTGTTGTTTATGTTGGCCATTGACACTGGTATGTTACTATCTGTTTAAATGTCGTTAATATATACTGTTGTTTAATGTTGGTCTTTGACACTGGTATGTTACTACCTGTTTAAATGTCGTTAATATCTACTGTTGTTTAATGTTTTTCTTTGACACTGGTATGTTAATACCCGTTTAAATGTCGTTAATATCTACTGTTGTTTAATGTTGGTCTTTGACACTGGTATGTTACTACCTGTTTAAATGTCGTTAATATATACTGTTGTTTAATGTTTTT
>NW_013888390.1:0-277 GCF_000517525.1 Limulus polyphemus
AAACTGTCTAGTGTTGTTGTTACAGGATGTGACGAAACTGTCTAGTACTGGTGTTACAGGATGTGACGAAACTGTCTAGTGTTGGTGTTACAGGATGTGACGAAACTGTCTAGTGTTGTTGTTACAGGATGTGACGAAACTGTCTAGTGTTGTTGTTACAGGATGTGACAAAACTGTCTAGTGTTGGTGTTACAGGATGTGACGAAACTTTCTAGTGTTGGTGTTACAGGATGTGACGAAACTGTCTAGTACTGGTGTTATAGGGATGTGCGAAACT
>NW_013888391.1:0-275 GCF_000517525.1 Limulus polyphemus
ACACATTATCGTTGAATATTAGGATTTCTTATTGACAGTACACAGTATTGTTAAATCTTGTGTCTTTTTATTGACAGTACACAGTATCGTTAAATCTTGTGTGTTCTTATTGGACAGTGCACAGTATAGTTAAATCTTGTGTCTTCTTATTGACAGTACACAGTATCGTTAAATCTTGTGTCTTCTTATTGAAAGTACACAGTATTGTTAAATCTTGTGTCTTCTTATTGACAGTAACAGTATCGTTAAATCTTGTGTCTTTTTATTGATAGTAC
>NW_013888392.1:0-277 GCF_000517525.1 Limulus polyphemus
AAACTAAACACCTAAGATACTTTACGTTCCTACACTAAGCTAGTCAACACACAAAAGATACTTTTCCTTCCAACACTAAGCTAGTTTCCACATTTAAGATACTTTACTTTCCTACACTAAGCTAGTCTACAAACTTACGATACTTTACTTTCCTACACTAAGCTAGTCTACGCAACTAAGATACTTTTACTTTCCTACACTAAGCTAGTCTACACACGTAAGATACTTCACGTTCCAACACTAAGCTAGTCTACACACATAAGATACTTTTCCTTCC
>NW_013888393.1:0-277 GCF_000517525.1 Limulus polyphemus
TTGCATACTGTCAATAAGAAGACACAATATTTAACGACACTGTGTACTATCAATAACAAGCCACAAGATTTAACAATACTGTGTGCTATCAATAACAAGCCACAAGATTTAACAATACTGTGTGCTATCAATAAGGAGACAGAAGATTTAAAAATACTGTGTACTGTCAATAAGAAGACACAAGATTTAACAATTATGTGTACTATCAATAAGAACACACAAGATTTAACAATACTGTGTACTATCAATAAGAAGACACGATATTTAACGATACTGT
>NW_013888394.1:0-277 GCF_000517525.1 Limulus polyphemus
AAGAAGACACAAGATTTAACAAAACTGTGTACTGTTAATAAAAAGACACACGATTTAGAAATACTGTGTACTATCAATAAGAACACACAAGATTTAACAATACTGTGTACTATCAATAAAAAGACACAAGATTTAACGATACTGTGTAACGTCAATAAGAAGACACAAGATTTAACAATACTGTGTACTGTCAATAAGAAGACACAAGATTTAACGATACTGTGTACTGTCAATAAGAAGACACAAGATTTAACGATACCGTGTACTTTCAATAAGC
>NW_013888395.1:0-277 GCF_000517525.1 Limulus polyphemus
GCATCATGGAGCTAGTACTGCGTATTTCATGACGGCTTGAATGGGTAATGAAGAAAAACTTTAATATAGGTTTAACATAACAGCAAATGTACAACGATTCGACAAGGTTCTGTCATCATCAGGTACAAATAGTTTACACTGACACATATATAAGTATATATATACAGTATGGAACAAAGACCGGATACTGTTGCAATACTTAAAAGAGACATCTTGGCACTCCGGGGTGTTGTTTTAGAGTAGGGTTGTTTTGTTCAATTAAAATAGATTCCTTGAT
>NW_013888396.1:0-277 GCF_000517525.1 Limulus polyphemus
TTAGAAATTCGATAACTAGAGTTACACCTAAGTGTTCGTGGAGTAGTTGTACCAAGTAAGGCTAAAGATGAGTAGGTTGGTTATAAATTCAATAACTAGAGTTACACCTAGGTGTTCATGGAGCAGTTGTACCAAATATGGCTAAAGATGAATATGGTGGTTATAAATTCGATAACTAGAGTTACACCTAAGTGTTCATAGAGTAGTTGTACCAAGTAAGGCTAAAGATGAATTTGGTGGTTATAAACTCGGTAACTATTGTGACACCTATGTGTTC
>NW_013888397.1:0-278 GCF_000517525.1 Limulus polyphemus
GAGATTGTAAGTAACAATGTTTGTTTTAAATAATATAGAAAATAAATACTGTTATTAAGTAAGTTTAGAATATCATAATTACCTCGAAAATACGAAACTAATAAAACATAAGAAGACAGAGTCTATAGGAAAGATATATATATATATATATATGCATCTAGCATTAATAACCGTCAGTAATCATTGAAGGGTATATTCTACAAAAATAAAAAATATAATATTAATACATTAAATGGAAAAGTGAGTAAGAAAACTATAGCATTAACTTTACACTATCA
>NW_013888398.1:0-277 GCF_000517525.1 Limulus polyphemus
GTTGATATTGAGATGTGAACTTTTGGCTCATTCGGTTGATATTAAGGTGTAAACTTTTGGCTCATTCGGTTGTTATTAAGGTGTAAACTTTTGGCTCATTCGGTTGATATTGAGGTATATGAACTTTTGGCTCATTCGGTTGATATTAAGGTGTAAACTTTTGGCTCATTCGGTTGTTATTAAGGTGTAAACTTTTGGCTCATTCGGTTGATATTGAGGTATATGAACTTTTGGCTCATTCGGTTGATATTGAGGTATATGAACTTTTGGCTCATTC
>NW_013888399.1:0-277 GCF_000517525.1 Limulus polyphemus
CATACTGGTCTCCGTCTCGTTGGCTTCTGCTTCATATGGGGTTCATCTGCTTCATCAGGAAACGTCCTATCATTGGTAACAGTCACATCAGTGGTAGTAACTTCATCAAGGGCTTCACAGTTTCCCTTCTCAAAATTGAGTAGAGTTTTTTCTTCGACAGTGGCTTTTTCAGGTGACACGTCTTCAGCAGCGTCATTTGTTCTGTTGCTCACTTCATCCCAACTGAAATGTCCTGGACCGTGATAACGCTAAAGCCTGTTGGGATGCACCACCTTTT
>NW_013888400.1:0-277 GCF_000517525.1 Limulus polyphemus
ATTCTCGGTATAACTGTTTGCCAGGTCGTCACTTTCCCATCTGCAGTTTCCCATCTCCGGAGAAGAATACCATCTTCAAGCCTCAACTGGTCCCATTGTGTCCAATAGTGCTTTGTCACAGGGCTTAGACTAGACACCTTCTCCCAAGCAGGGCGCACAACACTTGCTTTCAGAAAGTCAATTATTGGCTTCAAATCTTGGTCTTTCTCCTGTTCTGCCTTGATATCTATATTTGGTTCCACTTCACCATCATCAACTCTTTCAGTCTGCTTGACTT
>NW_013888401.1:0-275 GCF_000517525.1 Limulus polyphemus
CACCTAACTAAGATAGAACAAAAGAAACAGATAGAAGAACACACAGAGTACAATACGGTACAAAATCACCTAATTAAGAAAGAACAACAGAAACAGTGGAAGAACACGCAGTACAATAGGGTACAGAATCACCTAATTAAGACAGAACAACAGAAACAGTGGAAGAACACACAGTACAGTACGGTACAGAATCACCTAATTAAGATAGAACAACAGAAACAGTGGAAGAACACTCAGTACAGTACGGTACAGAATCACCTAATTACGATAGAACA
>NW_013888402.1:0-278 GCF_000517525.1 Limulus polyphemus
TATTCTTGCCACTGCTGTTGTCTCTCTTCTTGTTTCTTTTCTTTTTCCTCAAACAACTGCTGTAATTTCTCTTCTTGTTTCTTTTCTTTTTCCCCCAACAACTGCTGTAATCTTTCTTCTTGTTTAATTTCTCGTTCTTCTTGTTTCTTTTCTTGTTTTTGTATTGCTGCCATCAAATCTGCTAAGCTGTAGTTTGATTTTCCGCCTCTCGTTTCCATCTTTTTCACTTTTTTTTACTATCCCACTCTCTGACACCAATTTGTTACGTCTCTGCTCGC
>NW_013888403.1:0-277 GCF_000517525.1 Limulus polyphemus
GGGTAGCCATTTGCTAACTAAAAAACTTTTACATTCTCCAAATAACTCCTATACAGCTAGATAATGTGTATTGAATAATTCGGCGGTAAGTTGGCCATAACTCATATAAACTGAATAAAATCACATAGGAAACGATAATAGTACAATAAGTCACAAATACAAATTCTGGCGAAATGATTTTCGTATCTCAGTCAATGACAAATATATAAGCTAAAAGCACAATCAGTTGGTTTGGAGCTATATTGACATTTCTCTTTTGTTAAGAAATAGAAACAAG
>NW_013888404.1:0-790 GCF_000517525.1 Limulus polyphemus
GCCACTATCCATCTGTAATAAAAGACCTACAAGTCATACTCTATCTATAGTAAAAGACCTATCACCCACTATCCATCTATAATAAAACACCTAGCAGTTATTATCCATCTATTTGATAGTTACTAATAGGTCTTTTATTACAGATGGATTGTGGCTGGTAGGACTTTTATTTCAGATGGATAGTGTCTGGTAGGTCTTTTATTACAGATGGATTGTGGCTGGTAGGTCTTTTATTACAGATGGATAATGGCTGGTAGGTCTTTTATTACAGATGGATAGTGGCTGGTAGGTCTTTTAATTATATCATTAAAGACCTACGAATAACTATCCATTTATTATTAAAGACCTACCAGTACCTATCCATCTATAATAAAAATTGTGGCTGGTAGGTCTTTTATTACAGATGGATAGTGGCTGGTAGGTCTTTTATTACTGATGGATAGTGACTGGCAGGATCTTTTATTATATATGGATAGTGGCTAGTAGGTCTGGTAGGTCTTTTATTACAGATGGGCCATTCTCTATCTATAGTAAAAAGACCTATCAGCCACTATACATCTATAATAAAACACCTACCAGTCACTATCCATCTATAATAAAAGACCTACCAGTCACTATCCATCTATAATAAAAGACCTACCAGCCACTATCTATCTGTAATAAAAGACCTACCAGCCACTATCTATCTGTAATAAAAGACCTACTAGCCACAATCCATCTGTAATAAAAGACCTACCAGCCACAATCCAACTGTAATAAAAGACCTACCAGCCACTCTCTATCTATAGTA
>NW_013888405.1:0-278 GCF_000517525.1 Limulus polyphemus
CAGTACACAGTATCGTTAAATCTTGTGTCTTCTTATTGACAGTACACAGTATACGTTAAATCTTGTGTCTTCTTATTGAAAGTACACAGTATCGTTAAATCTTGTGTCTTCTTATTGACAGTACACAGTATCGTTAAATCTTGTGTCTTCTTATTGCCAGGACACATTATTGTTAAATCTTGTGTCTTCTTATTGACAGGACACATTATTGCTAAATCTTGTGTTTTCTTATTGACAGTGCACAGTATCGTTAAATCTTGTGTCTTCTTATTGATAGG
>NW_013888406.1:0-329 GCF_000517525.1 Limulus polyphemus
TTTGATACTATATAAACGGTTGAATAAGTACGTCATTATAGAATGTTTTCCATAACGATATGAAATATCCACTAAATAATAGTTAGATGGGATAAACACATTTAAACTATAATTAACTCTAGAGAACGAACAAAATGTGAATGGGAAATTGCAAAATTAAGGTTAGTGGTAATATACCGTAGAACTCATGTGTTTGTAAATGTTCATATTCAAAGTCTTTAAAGTTCCTATACACTGGATTAAGAGTTTATTGTTTCAAAATGTGATATGCTATTTGACGTGAAGATCGATTGTAATTGTACATGTACTAGAATAATTGGTTTGCAATA
>NW_013888407.1:0-501 GCF_000517525.1 Limulus polyphemus
AGAAATGAAGACAACATGTAGTACTCAATACTCATCTTCCTTTATTGAATCATTAATTTTTAGCAAAAATACTAAATTAGAAATTCTGATTTTTTACTGTACAAAATATTTATAAGGTTTACTGAAAGACTGCCAGATTTCGTGAAGATATATATATCTTATCGTATCGGTGTATCGCCACACCTTTACTGTGTATGATGACCTATTATTTCTTAACTAACATAAAATACCCGCGCCCCGCTTCGAGGCTCAAAGGCCCCCTTATAGTTCACGGAAGCCTCCAGTGCATCAACCAAACTCCTCTGTTATCCACAATAACCTATATAGCTACCTCAGTGGGGGGCAGGATGTACCCGCAAAAAAACAACAACAAACACACAAAAACAATTAGGCCGCTACTCGTGGTATCTGATCACGAGTGCCAAGTTTGGTTTCGTTAGCTTATGAGTTGGGGTATGATCACGGCTTTAAATATGGCGTCCCCGGGATTCCGAAGAGACC
>NW_013888408.1:0-276 GCF_000517525.1 Limulus polyphemus
ACCATGGATGAAATGTTCGAAGTCTCGAACGCCATCTAGGAGTTAATGTGTTGAGATTACTTTCGCTAAGCCTTGTCAGGATGTGATTAAAGTTTGTTTACTCATTGTAAAAATTTGCGAAGTCTCGAACGCCATCTAGGATTTAATGTGTTGAGATTACTTTCGCTAAGCCTTGTCAGGATATGATTAAAGTTTGTTTACTCAGTGTAAAAATGTGCGAAGTCTCGATCGCCATCTAGGATTTAATGCGTTGAGATTACTTTCGCTAAGCCTTGT
>NW_013888409.1:0-274 GCF_000517525.1 Limulus polyphemus
ATATCGCGAGTGACTTTTGAGTTCTGGTCTGTGCTATCAGCTTTTGATCACAAAATAATAATGATTTATTGTAAAGCTCGGAGATTGCACGATCAAGTCCACTGTGTTCACCTTTGGTCATGCTAACGTCACGTGCTACTAAATCGAATGTATATATAATGGTATCGCAGACGATTTGCTCCATTTAGAAGGGACTGAACTAAATGTCGTGAGATACGTGCGTAAGTTAAAGCAGTATTTCTATATCTATAAACTATGGATGGAAATAATTGGC
>NW_013888410.1:0-277 GCF_000517525.1 Limulus polyphemus
CACAGATTGCGTATGAAGTGCACAGATGGACTCAGGGTGATTATGTATATTATAAAAGCTTTAGCTACATGGAAACAACCATTGTTTATCATTTAGTAATTCACAGATTGCGTATGAAGTGCACAGATGGATTCAGGGTGATTATGTATATTATAAAAGCTTTAGTTTCATAGAAACAACCATTGTTTATCATTTAGTAATTTACAGATTGCGCATGAAGTGCACAGATGAATTCAGGGTGATTACGTATATTATAAAAGCTTTAGTTACATGGAAC
>NW_013888411.1:0-277 GCF_000517525.1 Limulus polyphemus
TAACTGATGTATAGGTGTATGTGGAGTCACTTAAAACCTTAGCCACAGTCTAACTGATGTATAGGCGTATGTGGAGTCAGTGAAAACCTTAGCCACAGTCTAACTGATGTATAAGTGTATATGTAGTCAGTTAAAACTTCAGCCACAGTCTAACTGATGTATAGGCGTATGTGGAGTCAGTGAAAACCTTAGCCACAGTCTAACTGATGTATAGGTGTATGTGGAGTCAGTGAAAATCGTAGCCACAGTCTAACTGATGTATAGGCGTATGTGGAGA